>NC_057722.1:35388798-35389192 GCF_004010195.1 Chiloscyllium plagiosum | reverse complement strand
TGTGGCTGAGGAACTGGTGCAGGAAGCAAGGGTTTAAATTCTTGAATCACTGGGCTATGTTTTGTGGTAAGCATAAATTATATAAGAGAGACGGTTTGCATCTTAATAGGTTAGGGACCAGCATTCTGGCAGGCAGGTTTGCTACTGCAACACAGTTACGTTTAAACTAAGTAGCAGGGGGGAGGGGAAAAACTGGATGTTTAAGAAGGAAATTGGAGGGAATGCATCTTAATAGGTTAGGGACCAGCATTCTGGCAGGCAGGTTTGCTACTGCAACACAGTTACGTTTAAACTAAGTAGCAGGGGGGAGGGGAAAAACTGGATGTTTAAGAAGGAAATTGGAGGGAAAGTTAGAACAAGGGAAGTCAAGAAAGACAACTGTATCAATGAGGCA
>NC_057722.1:35339519-35386092 GCF_004010195.1 Chiloscyllium plagiosum | reverse complement strand
AAAGGATTGGACACTCTGGAGGCAGGAAACATGTTTCCGCTGATGGGTGAGTGCCAAACCAGAGGACACAGCTTAAAAATACAGGGTAGACCATTTAGGACAGAGATGAGGAGAAGCTTCTTCACCAGAGAGTGGTGGCTGTGTGGAATGCTCTGCCCCAGAGGGCAGTGGAGGCCCAGTCTCTGGATTCATTTAAGAAAGAGCTGGATAGAGCTCTCAAGGATAGTGGAATCAAGGGTTATGGAGATAAGGCAGGAACAGGATATTGATTAAGGATGATCAGCCATGATCATTTTGAATGGTGGTGCAGGCTCGAAAGGCAGAATTTCCTACTCCTGCACCTATTGTCTATTGTCTATTAAAGATTCAGCCCTCTGTGTCAGATATTACCTATTCTCCATTGTACACTGATAACTGACACCCATCTTGCCACTCTTGAAAGAACAATCCTCTCAAACCTTTAATTGAAGCATTATCAGTTACAATGGTTGAGCAGGATGACCTGGAGAGCATGAGGACATCTGTGGACATCAGCATTTTCTTATTCTTTTGAATTGCATTCTCATGATTAGATCCAAAACCCTCCTTGCATCTTCTTGAGGAGTTGTATCGTGGGTTCTGTCACAGTTGCCAAGTGAGACAAAAGTTTTGGCAGTTGGTTTACCATCCATAAAAATCTCTGCAAATCACAAACTGATTAGAGTGATCGTTTCACTCCCTTCAACATCTTAAAACCTTTTCCCCAGCATTCCCCAGATCCATATGACATCATCATTGTGGGTGGTCCTTAAGGCACTGTTCAGACCCTTATGCAATACACATAACCATCTTATACTGTCTGACTGAGTGTTCAACATGTAGGTAACCCAAATAAATTCACAAAGCTTCTTTCAGCTGAACAGACTGAAGTATTCTCAGCACTGCAAAATCTACTATTCAATTTGGTTCTATCTCTCTTATGAACACTTCATGCAAACTGAACAAATATACAACTGTTCAATATGGAGATTTAGCTGTCTGCCCAGAAGAAAAGATGAAGATCAACGATGGGGGGAGCCTAACTTTCCATTGGTGGATAAGAATCTGCTCTAATTTAGCTAACTACCTTAAGTTCACACTTGAAGAATGGCCTTTTGGGTAAGGTGCAAGAAGACTGTTGGCGAGCTAAGAACTGAGCCCACCGAAATAAAACAGTGCTAGAAGACCAATGAGAAAATTGAGAAGTAAAACAAAACATCAGAATTACATGAAGAAATTGGGAATTCTTCAGAGTTCTAATACAGGTTTTCATAAATATACATATATATTTAAAAATCAAATTACTACCATCACACTCTTGTTGATGGATTGCAAAATAATGTGGAAACTTCTTTAAATACAGCACATGTCAGCAGTGATGTGCCCACAATGTACTTCCATTTCACTATCGCTTGTATTACTGTGCAAAGTAAATAATGTGCGAAGGCTGCAAGGAAACCCAAATAAGGGACTAATTTGGGTGCCTTTGTTATCAGCATCACAACTGGAGTACAACTGTACCCAATCAAATCAAGTTCTGTTGTTGATTATTTTTAGCAGCTTCTTCAGAATTTCAGTGATTGAATGCTTTTAAGTTCTGTCAAAGAAGGTTACTTTGAAGAACTGCAGCTGCTTTGAGTTACTCACACCTCTGTAATTATCTAATACCTTATTTAGCTTTACGATCAGACCTAACCAGGTGTCTCTTTTGCAATCACTGAACACCAGGGTTTGATGGGGTTGGAGTGCTTCATGGATGATTAGAATAACATTTTATATCAATGTGCTGAGCTTTCTTTTCATTTTTGTGAAAGTTATTGTTGCCCCTTTAAGAAAGGGCATTCTGTATGAATTAATAACATACCCATCTAGGTTTAAAGAGGTAGCTGAGGTTTCGCACTCAATAGACTTCTAGTTATCAACAGAACATCATCCAATTCTAATCTTGAAATGCCGTATTGTGAAGGAGGTCTGCCCCAGAATAGGTCATTGTACAGGATAATACATTTTAGATTGTTAACAGGCTTTATGCTGACATATAGATAGATAGAGGCAGGAGCTAGTGGAAGCAAGAACTGATCATATATTGGGGAAGCCACACACTTTCTTGTTTCTCCAATGTTTAACTACATTCTTTGTTGGACAAAAGAAATTTCATTGATTACTTCCTGTTACAAGATAATGGCAACAACATAAATGGGCAGCAACTCCATTCAAAAGATAAAGAGGAAATTAAGAACCTCAGGACTCAGTATAAACAAAGCAGAACATAACTTCACTTTTTAAAATATAGCGTGAATATAGAATTTAATACAGATGGAAAAAATTTCCGTACTGTGGATTGGCCAACAGAAAATATTTACAGTTCAAAATGAAGTAACCAGTTGCAGTTTAAAAGTACTTTAAGGAAGTGTGATTGAATCCAAATAAACTGCCTGGTTTTGAAATAATTACGCTGATCATTCTTTTATTTTTCAACACTGGTAAGTTCCTTGGATGTTTTGTTATAAATCAAAGGTCCCTACACTTGTGTTTTTTATTGTCTTAGCGAAGGAGTCAATAGACAAAAAACACAACAAAGAAAAATGTTAATGATGCTGAAACTGACCAAGCAAATTAATGCACAGCATAAGCCCACATCAAATACTGCATCTGAAATAGCCTGAGGTCCACCAAAAAACATGAAATTTGAAACTAGTTAAAATTACACTGCATAGGCTTAGGAGACTTGTACTAGGGGAACCTGCCTGTGCCCATTGGAATGTGACTCCTAGTTTGTGATGATCTGCTCCTTGCTCCACATAACCTTGCCATAGGCACTTGGAGGACATGAATGCCATTTGTGATTTGCTATATAAGTTGGTCCATATAAGGTACACCACAGGTAGTGGGGTTCTTTTTGAGACAGTTACCTGAAATTTATTTACGGCACTAACTATTCACAAGGCTACACTATCACAGACTCGCTGACACAGTCTATAAGTCTGTGAGTTCTATGTTTGCTTATGTTACTGTACATTGCACACACAGGTAACTGACTGGCTCCATTACACTGAAAGAATGACTGAAGGTAAGTTGTGTATTTTTATGTTTGAATGTCAGAGTAGTGACATGTCATGTAACTGTCTTAAAAGTATGTGTTGTTTGGAATCCTGCTTTCATACATCAGGAAAAAAACGAAGATGAGGAGAAGAAAAAAAAAGATGGACCCAGGATCTTTTCCCTCTGGGTGTGGAGTGCAGACATGCAGGTTCCAGTTCCCCTGAAAATTCCTCTCCACATTATGTTGCTGCAAAATAACTCATTCTTCCACTAATCTGCTACACACCATCATAGTGTCTGTCGCCTTGGCCAAAATCCTGTTTTAAAATTCACTCGCAAAAATCCATTCTGTAACATAGTCCAGCAATGTTCCTGGTAACAAACACAAAACTGGACTGTTCAAACTTGTACATATCCTTAGAGTTTTTATTGCAGTGCCTTTACCTGAGGCTAGGGCTCCTGCTCTCTGCT
Organism: Chiloscyllium plagiosum; assembly: GCF_004010195.1. Lineage (NCBI taxonomy): Eukaryota > Metazoa > Chordata > Chondrichthyes > Orectolobiformes > Hemiscylliidae > Chiloscyllium > Chiloscyllium plagiosum. The sequence continues at coordinate 35,382,561 of NC_057722.1, read as the reverse complement.
AATTCAGTGGCTATCAAACTGGGGAGAGGCTGTTGATTTTTACTGGTGGAGACGCAGATGGCCTTTCAAGGTGATCTTGAGCAGTTCTGTCGTCTTGATTCTGCCTGGACCACCTTAGCATGGTAACTGTAATAACAAGGACCATTTAAGGTAGATATACTGGGGGGCTTGAATGCTGCCTTCCTGAAAGAGGACACCGGTTTTGCTCAGAACTATTGACGTTCCTCCAGATGGCACATTCAGAACCTGAGCAATCTCCTGGAAGACAGATGGCTGGACAAGTTTGAGACCCTGAAAGCTCCTTTGTGTATTGGCATCATTGTGATGACAGTGGAGTAAACATGAGTTTCAAGACTACAATCTGAATTCCCATACAACCCACAGATGTGAAGTGACTTCTGCCTATGCTCAAAGAGGAGCTGAGACATCAGTCCTAAGATGCTGCATCATCGCTGGAGGCACAGGTACTGTCCTGGAGGAGTTGCATGTGTCAGATCAAGTGATAGCACTTCATTAGAGGTTTGCTCATAATCAACTCCTTTATGGGGAGGCTGTACTGGCTGGCCAGGTACCTGTCTTTGAGTACCTGAAAGCAAAATTGCAGAAGGGTTAGGGTTAGGGAATGGTATTGGAATGGAAAGGAAGAGATCCATGGCCATTCCATCTGCAGTTGGCACCACCCCAGAACGTGGGATCAGGGTGAGGTGTGAGCCCTTAATGTTCCTGTGACACTGAACACAATGTACTCTCGCAGACCTGCATCATGATGCAGAACAGAATTTGCTCCAAAGGGCTCAGGATGGGTGAGACTTGCAGCGAAGGAAGTAAGTGAGGGTGAGATGGAATATTTAAATATTGAGCATGAGTCCTTATTACTGAGGGGAGAGTAGATTGGCAGATTGAATAGCGTGACAGACTGGTTGAAAGGTGATGTAATTTGAAGCTGTATTCACTGAGGGGGTTAGACGACCTGGACCAGCACTGCTGAAAGATCCTTGGAGCCAGACTCCAAGAATTTATTTCCCTGTTTAACTGCCCCAAATCCTTCTACAAGATAAGCCTTAAGGGTCAGATAGCCTCCTGTGAAATCATGTGGAATTTTTCAGCCCTCTAGAAATAGGCTGGCAGACAGGGGCAGTAAAATTGTGTGTTCGTCACCTACTTGTCTCCAGTGGTAATTTAACAGAAGCAGGGGTGAAACGTGTCATGTAGCCCACCTCCCCAGGTGCCTTCTGAGGCCCGTGTGGAACTCGTCTCACTGTCACTGTATCTGCTGTCCCGGCCACAGGTGCAGCTCCAGTTTCACTCAGTGACCTGTTTTGCAGATGGGTGGGGTCCATCAGTTTTGAGTGCCCTGTGTGCAGAGGAATTGTCTGGACCCAACCACCCCCCTTTCCACAACCCCTAACTATGCTCATTACTCTCCCTGTCAGACCGACCCCAGTGAAAGACCACAATTTATCTTCTCATCTGGCTCCAGTTATGTTCAATGTTGGGACAGTCTGCTGTGACTGGAGGATTGCTGACCATATGATCGGGGTAACTCAGCCACCATCCTATATTTTAGATGGTATTGGGGGAATTGGGATTGTGGGGCAAGAAGGTGTTGTCACTCAGGCCATAGTGATTTGATTAGATTAGATTAGATTTCTTACGGTGTGGAAACAGGCCCTTCAGCCCAAGTCCACACCGAACCTCCAAAGAGCAACCCACCCAGACCCATTCCACCATACCTAACACTATAATTCATTATGACCAATTCACCTAACCTGCACATCTTTGGATCGTGGGAGGAAACCGGAGCACCCGGAGGAAATCCACGCAGACACGGGGAGAATGTGCAAACTCCACACAGACAGTTCTCCTGACCTAGGTCCACTGCCCCTGACCTAATTACAGGGCCTCACCCCTAACTACAGTACAGTGGGCCATGGTCAACCTTACCACAACAGCTCCCCCTAGAGCCCAGGACACCAGTTAGTGGGGCCTGAGATACCCCTTGTTATGGGCCCAGTGGCCACTGTCTCTGTGCAAAATTCTGTATATGGTCTCTTTCTTATTCTGAATTTGGTGCATCATTTAGCACTGCATCAGGGAGTCCTCACTGTGTCCTGTTGCTCCATTAGCAATGCTTGTTTTTCCATAAAAGCCTTTCCAAGGGAAGTTGGTTAGTCAGTTTGCTGAGTGGCTGGTTTGCACTGCAGATTAACGGCAGCAGCACAGCTTCAATTCCTATACTGGCTGAGGCCACCATGAGGATCCCACCTTCTCAATTTTATCCCCCACCTGAGATGTGGAGACGCTCAGGTTAAACTCACCACCAGTTGTCTCTGTCTAACAATAGAACAGCCCTGTGGTTCTCTGGGACTGTTCTACTTGCTACTGGAAGTTGAGCATGCCGCTCCATTAAGGAGATTGAACTGCCTTTAAGAGATGCAGGCTACCAGTACATCATACCATATAGACATGCAAGTGCCCTAGCCCAATTCCCTCCTCCCTAAGCTCAGCAGGCAGGCAGTCAGCTTTGTATTTCATGCTGCAATTGTTCTAATACTAATGAAGAATGCACCAACATTGCAATGTCTATGTCTGCTGATCGGCTTTGTCAAATTTTCCCACCGTTTTTCACAACAGAATGCTGAGTGAAGAGAATTTATATAATTGACGAATTGTCAGTGGCTAAAGGATGAAAGGATTCATGTGTAATCTTCCATAGGAACAGAAATATTCCTGTCAGCAAATTGAGTCCCACCTTTCAGTTGAATGATTTTTAGTTTAAGTCTGTTCAATCACTAGAGGAAGTCTATTAGAAAGTGATAGCAATAAAAGGCCCAGTGTTTAACAGCACATGCAACAGTCCTGAATCTGGATGCTTTTTAATGAAATGGGCTGAATTTTATTGTTTCCGTCCTAAGTTTCAGTACACTGACTAATCAGCACTCCAGATGTGGTCTAACTAGATTATTAAAAACTGTAGCCTAACTTCTATCCATAACATTTTTTTCAAATTCAAGTTATTTGTTTTAATCTATCCTTTCAGCCGCAGAATTTCTGTATTGGAAGAGTCTATTACTGTTCCATGGGCAGCTGGCCTGGGAAAATGCATTTACTGATTCTCCATTTCTCACTGAAGAAACGTTATATTTTGTTCTGTGGTTTCTGACAGCACAACTGAGACTAGAATAAGGAACATGTTCACAACTTTTTTGGTTTTTAACCATAAATTGGACGGTCCACACCAAGGAAGTTGTAACAGTACTTCAAAAACCCTTTCTGCTGGCAGAAGAGGCGTAAAATTCTTCTGTCTTTCCTGAAACAAGAACTGAAGCACAGAGTAATCTAGACAACAGAATAAGTTGAAGTAATGGCCCAGATTTTCTTGAAGACATACAGAATTATAATTGAGCATGTATGGCACAGAGACCAATGTATAGTGTTCAGCAGTAATCTACCACATTAGTCATAGAGTCACAGAGTCATAGAGATACACAGCACGGAAACAGACCTTTGATCCAACTCGTGCAGGCAATCTAGATATCCTAAATTTGCCAGCACTTGGCTCATATCCCTCTAAACTCTTCCTGTTCATATATCTATCCAAATGCCTTTTAAATGTTCAAATGTTGTAATTGTATTAGCCTCCACCATTTCCTCTGGCAACTCATTCCATACACACACCACCTGTGTGAAAAAGTTGCCCCTTAGGTCCCTTTTAAATCTTTCCCTCTCACCTTAAACCTATGACCTCGAGTTCTGGACTCCCCCTCCTCAGGCAAAAGAGCTTGTCTATCTACCCTATCCATGCCCCTCATGATTTTATAAGCCTCCATAAGGTCACCCCTCCATGAACATAGGAGATATAGTTAGTAAGTTTGCAGGTGACACAAAAATTGGAGGTGTAGGGGACAGTGAAGAAGGTTCCCTCAGTATACAATGGGATCTTGATCAGATGGGCCAATGGGTCAAGGAGTGGCAGATGGAGTTTAATTTAGATAAGTTTGAGGTGCTGCATTTTGGAAAGGCAAATCAGAGCAGGACTTGTACACTTAATTGTGAGGTCTTGGGGAGTGTTGCTGAACAAAGAGATCTTGCAATGTAGGTGCATAGTTCCTTGAAAGTGGAGTCACAGGTAGAGGGGATAGTGAAGCATTTGCTATGCTTGCCTTTATTGATCAGAACATTGAGTATAGGAGTTTAGATTAGATTTAGATTAGATTACTGTGTGGAAACAGGCCCTTCGGCCCAACAAGTCCACACCAACCCGCCGAAGCGAAGCATTTGCTATGCTTGCCTTTATTGATCAGAACATTGAGTATAGGAGTTGGGAGGTCATGGTGCGCTTTTCAGGATATTGGTTAGGCCACTTTTGGAATATATGTGCAATTCTGGTTTCCTTCCAATAGGAAAAATGTTGTGAAACTTGAAAGGGTTCAGAAAAGATTTACAAGGATGATGCCAGGTTGGAAGGTTTAAGCTATAGGGAGATGCTAACTTGGCTGAAACTGTTTTCCCTGGAGCATTGAAGGCTGAAGAGTGACCTCACAGAGGTTTATAAAATCATGAGAGGCATTGATAGGGTAAGAGACAAGGTCTTTGTTGTCCTTTATATTCAACTGAATATTTTTGCTACTCAGTTTTTCACTTAGCAAATACTTAGAAAATAAATATCATGGCTTATTGAAATCAATGATGGTTAGCATGTTCCAACATTTAAGCCAGTTTTCAAAAATTGAGGTAATGGTTTGGCAACAAATGGTATTGTTGAAATGTTATTTAAATAGTGTTGAAAATTATTTTGTGCTGTTTCTTTTCAAAATTCAATGACAGCAATCTGTGAACCAAAGATATAGCAAAAAAGATGTTGCAGCATGTTAAAAAATATCAACCAAAACCTCCACTTCTGTACTTGCATCAACTCTTTTAAAGTTCAAACTAATTTCAGAGTTTATTGGCCATTCTTAAGAAGATCTTTTAAATAAAAGTATTTTAATAAACCTCTCTGGTGAAATGTATAGACTGTGTAATTAAAAGAGACTAAATAAATGTTTGCAGCCTTAGCAAAGTTCAATATTTTAACATTTATCTGAAGCAATTTAATAAAAATTACAATTTAAAGCAATTACATTCAAATAAATGAAGTTGGCAATGAATTTGTTCAACTTTCAGTGTCAACCTGTATGTTCTGGTTTTGCTTCAACACAATTCTGCACTAAGGGTTTTTTAATGACAATATCAATTTTATATGCAGCACAATTAAGACAGCCTGTATTTTTTTTTTCATTAAAACTGTATCCCTTTGGTTGTACCATTTCTAAATTACTACAACCTCACATTGCAACAGATTCAAATCATATGTCTACGAAAATGTAGCAGTAATCTGCCACCAGATGATGGGGATGCACAGTGCACTAATTTAGGAGATTTGTCATCAAGATCCCAGATGTTGGAAAATCTGGGGGCAATAATTATGCAGTGGTGGCAGCAAAGCAAACCTACATCACTGGATGCCACTAATGGAGCTGTCAGAGGAACGTTTGTCTCACGAGAAGCAGCTGGAAATGGAATTTTGAGAAGGAGGGACAAATAAAATTCAGATTGGCTGACGGCATTTGTTCTTCTATATTATACTGTCATCATAAATACTGCAATGCCTGCAGTTTATTGAGCTCTATAGTCAATTTCATCTAAAACTCTCAGATTTTGTACAGATACACTGTTGCTGATATAAATCCTTTTTATGATCTCCAGCAAGTAAGTATGCAACATGGCTGCATCTCTCAATTAAAAATAGTGGAGACCTGAGCTGTTTTCATAGACAGATATAATTTAGATTGACCTAGTGTGGTCTGTGTGGTATTTTGCATTGTTCAATGGAGAAGTGGATGGCACAGAGGGTAGCGGTCAGAAATCAGGAGAAGCAGGTGCACAAGATGGAAAAGGGCAGGCAGGTATGTGTGTGTATGTCGGTGTATGTGTGTTTATGGGCAAGCGTCATTTCAACTTTGGCTCTCCTGCAACAGCCAGTTTTCACTCCACTCTGCACCAAGTTTCCACCATTTGGTCCAACATATTGTCCTGGAGTGGGAGCCTGAGTTTATGTGGCCATTTTGTTTGAAAGTGTAGATTCTGGGTAATGTTGACAAACCCTGGCTGTGGTGTTATCCTGCTTTGAGAGCACAGAACCACTAAAAGGACAAGACTCAAGTCATATCGCATGGAGAAGATAGAATTAGAAGCAACGGTATTACAGCTGCAGAAAAGGCAAGTATAGAGGCATGAGGGAGGAGCTGGGTTGAATTGACTGGGAAAGGAGCCTAGCAGGAGAGACAGTGGAACAGCAATGGCAGGAGTTTCTGGGAGTAATTCAAGAGACACAGCATACATTTATCCAGAGGAAAAAGAAGAATGGCATTGGGAGGATGAGGCAATCATGGCTGATCAGGGAAGTCAGGGACAGCATAAAAGCAAAAGAGAAAGCATATAGTGTGGCAAAGGACCATGGGAAACCAGAGGATTGGGAAGATGACAAAGCCCAACATAGGGCAACAAAAAAAAATAAGGAGTGAGAAGATTACATATGAGGGTAAGCTAGCCAATAGGCTAAAGGAAGACTGTAAGAGTTTCTTTAGATATATAAAGGGCAAAAGAGAGTCAAAAGTGGACATTGGGCTGCTGGAAAGTGAAACTGGAGAGGTAGTATTGGGAAACAAGGAAATGGCTGAGGAATTGAAGAAATACTTCATGTCAGTCTTCATGGTGGAAGACAAAAATAATATCCCAACGATCTGAGAGAGTGAGGGGGCAGAGCTGAGTATAGTGGTTATCACCAAGGAAAAGGTGCTAGAAAAACTGAATGGCCTGGAGTGGTTAAATCACCTGGATCAGATGGACTAGACCCCAGAGTCCTAAGGGAGATAGCCAAAGAGGTAGTGGAGGCGTTAGTGAAGATCATTCAGAAATTGCTAGAGTCAGGGATGGTCCCAGAGGACTGGAAAATCACTAACATTACACCCCTATTTAAAAAGAGAGCAAGGCAAAAGATGGAAAATTATAAACCAATTAGCCTAACCTTGGTTATGGGGAAGATCCTGGAATCTGTTGTGAAGTTTAAGATTTCTGAATACTTGGGAAGTTTATGGTGAAACGGGGCAAAGTCAGTATGGTTTTATCAAGGGGAGGTCATACCTGACAAATCTGCTAGAATACTTTGAGGAAGTAACGAACAGGTTAGACCAAGGACAGCCAATGAATGTTATCTACCTGGACTTCAAGAAGGCCTTTGACAGGAGGCCTCTGAGTAAGGCAAGGGCCCATGGCATCAGAGGCAAGGTGCTAGCATGGATAGAAGCTTGTCTGTCAGGCAGAAAGCAGAGTGGGGATAAAAGGCTCCTTCTCAGGATGGCAGCTGGTGACACGTGGTGTGTCATAAAGCTCAGTGTTGGGACCACCACCTTTCACTTTATACATCAACAATCTAGATGAAAGAATGGAGGGAACTCTGGCTATGTTTGCAGATGATACAAAGATAGGTAGAGGGACAGGTGGCATTGAGGAGGCAGGGAGGCTGCAGGAAGATTTGAACAGGTTAGGAGAGTGAACAGAGAAGTGGCAGATGGAATACAATGTGAGGAAGTGTGAAGTCATGCACTTTGGTAGGAAGAATAGGGGCATGAGCTATTTTCTAAATGGGGAGAAAATTCATAACTGTGAAGTGAAAGAGACTTGGGAGTTCTAGTCCAGGATTCTCTCAAAGTAAACTTGCAGGTTGAGTCAGTAGTTAGGAAGGCAAATGCAATGATGGGATTTATTTTGAGAGGACTTGAATATAAAGCAGGGATGTACTTCTGACACTCTACAAGGCTTTGGTCAGACCACATTTGGAGTATTTTGCGCAGTTTTGGGCTCCATATCTCAGGAAGGATGTACTGGCCCTGGAGTGTGTTCAGAGGAAGTTCATGAGAATGGTCCCAGAAATGAAAAGCTTAATGTATGAGGAATGTTTGATGGCTCTGGGTTTAGAAGGATGAGTTTAGAAGGATGAGGGGGAATCTAATTGAAATATACAGAATACTGAATGGCCTGGACAGAATAGATGTAGGGAAGATGATTCCATTGGTACGAGAGACTAGGACCTGAAGGCACAGCCTTAGAGTAAAGGGAAAACATTTTAGAATGAAGATAAGGAGAAACTTCATCAGCCAGAGAGTGGTGAATTTATGGAATTCATTGCTACAGAAGGCCGTGGAGGCCAGGCCATTGAGTATATTTAAGAACAGGATGGATAGGTTGTTGAGTATCATGGGGTTCAAGGGTTACAGGGAGAAAGCTGGAGAATGGGGTTAAGATACTTATCAGCCATGATTGAATGACGGAACAGACTCGATGGACTGAATGGCCTAATTTCTGCTCCTTTTTCATATGGTTGTAAAGCACTTGATGGCAAAATTACATTTTCTGCTTTAGAAGGGTATATAAACACAACTAAGAAGCAATTGAAAATCACTGTATTGTATGCAGTGACTTATTGTGACAAGCTCATCTTGGTCAAGGACAAATGTGTTCTTGAATGAAGGTATGGAAATTAATTACTGGAGTGAAGTGAAGGTAAGGCGGCTTTAGAGGTGTGAGCAAGATGACAATCAATGGGCATAATGTGAAAGCAGTTTACAAATGTCAAGATCCTTTTGAGAATATGCACTCAAATTTCCTCAGAGCACAATGTATGATTTAGCTTCTGGTTTATATTCGGTAAAGTTTGCTTAAGATTTGTGTACTCCAATTTGCTATTTAATGATTAAAAACTTATAAAGCAAACATTCATACTCTCTCAGGCTTTGCTATTCAATGAACTTGTCCACAGTATGGGAGTCAGAGTGTATAGCTACCTTTAGTCTTCAAATTAGTGGTAATTTGAACAAATTTGAAGCATGTTAGAATCACTTCTAATATTTTCCGCTTCAATTTACTCTAATTGAAACACCAGGCTTTGAGAACAAGCAATTACTCTTGATAAATAACTAATGCAAAAAATTCTCAGCAGGTGAGGCAATATCTATGGTGAAGATAAAAGTGGACAGAGTTTGGACACTTGTGAAAAACTTCTCCATTCTGAAAAAATAGTTTACCGAAAAGTTCATCAGATTTCTGCACAGACGCTGTCTCATGCTGACAATTAATTAACTGTTGTAGCAAATCTAAGTATTGAGAGGAAGAAATAATCATTTTTATGAAGTTATTGGTTTGTTGCCATGAGAAATGGCATTTCCTTTAGATAATCTTGATTCACATCTAGTTTAATTTTAATTTAATATTTTAACTTTAATCCTGTTATCTCTGCTTTATTCCCAAATATTGAAAGCTGTATTTTATTTTCAAATAAAATTGCCCAATTTTAATTTGTCCTCTGTGAATTTTTATTGTGATTAGTTTGTTAGATTGGAGTAATAATACATAATGTAAGTTATCTGCCAGTGAAATTACCAAGCCACAATAAGACTGGTCTCAGCAAACACAAACATTTCTATTACATCAGTATATTCCATGTGCAGTGACATAGTCAGCACACGAGCCAGTAAAGTAAGGTCAGAGTGACAAGATGGAGCTGGACCTGTACAAAGGTCAGAAGTGGGAATAGAAGCCAAAAGTGGGAGCAGGGGCTAAACCTATGCCCTGTCTAGCTGTCATCTCAGCCTACCTGGGTATCGGCCTTACCTAAAGCCAGGGGTCCATACCTAGGGGTCAGGACTGCTGCTGCAACTGTTCCCCTCCAACCTCCGTTTGACCACTGTTGTTCATCCTCCATGCAGTCATTCACATTATATACTCTTTTGCCAGTGCCATATCCTTCTTTCACTTCTGCAACATTAGACTATAAGAAAACACTTGTGTGCCCCAGCTGATGGTGGCATTCACAATAAGTGTGGCCTTCTCAGATACAAATAATTTTAAAAAGTCACTTACAGCAGGTTCACTTTTCATCATAAAAACCAGGTCACACTAGCATGATTATTGTTATGGTTGAAGGAAAATTGTAAACCTTTGAAAAACATGGCTGTTATATTTCAATACTGTTACGACATGGCAGTGAACCCTTCTGCTAATTAAATCAAACACACAGAAAAGCCCACCTCACCTCGTAATCTGTTAAAGTATGAGTGACAGAGAACTACCCAAATGCCACGATTCAACTAATAAAATCAACTTATTCTTCAACTCTAAAAGTGAACATTAAACAACAAACTATTTACAACTCTGAGCCTCCTTTCTCTGAAAGGTTGTTATCTACCTCCCACTCTATAACAATGTACTGGGTCAATAAAAGCCCCTATTAGATTTATAGCAACTTAATTCTCGAAACCAGACAGCATCTGTCATCTCTGTTATCAGTCTTCCTCTGTTTGTAGATCTCCCTGGGTTATCTTCAACCCGTCTGCTGCAAGGATGTTTCAGGTGTGCAGGTCAGGTGAATTGGCCATACTAAATTGCCCATTGTGTTAGGTGCATTAGTCAGAGGGAAATGGGTCTGGGTGGGTTACTCTTTGGAGGGTCGGTGTGGACTTGTTATGTCGAAGGGCCTGTTTCCACACTGTAGGGAATCTAATTTAACCTAAAAAGTTCATATTAACCTCTGCATACACAGATATAACATTGGTAAATATTCAATCTTATCTATGCTTTATCTGTTAAATCTGCTATAACGCGTCTGCTATCACATTCTTACGACCCGCAACATGTACAATTTGTAAATTAAAAGTCTGTAACATGAAACTCCAGTGAAATAGTCTCATATTCTTGTCTTTAAATCGTTCCAAGAATGTAAGAGGATTGTGATCCGTGTACACAACTGTCTCTGATACATTGTTCATCACATACAGATTAAAATGTTGTAAAGCCAGTACCAAACTCAGTTGAAGAGTAATTTCTCTGGTGGGTGTTGGGTTTCTTTGAAAAGTAACCAACTGGCAGTTCAATTCCATCATCATCTTTCTGTTGCAGTACAGCTCCATCTCCTATGTTGCTAGCATCAATTGCAACTTTGAAAGGTTTCAAAAGTTTGGTGTAGCTAAAACTGGTGTGCTGGTTAATACTGCTTTTAAATTATCAAATGCCTCCTTGTATTGTTCTGTCCACTGAAACTTTGTGTTCTTCTTCAGCAAATCTGTTAACTGTGCTGCTGCGCTGCTGAAGGTTGGAACAATCTTCCGGTAGAATCCACTTAGTTCCAAAAATCGAAGCACCTCTTTCTTCGAGGTTGGTCATGGAAGTTCCTCAATGGCCTTAGTCTTTGCGTTCCTTGGGGTCAACCTTCCATGATGTCTCAAGAACATCACCACTGCCTTCATGAATTCTGTTTTCTTTAAGTTTATTAACAGTTTTGTTTCTCTAATCGTTCAAAGAGCTCTGCCAGCTGTGCCATGTGATCTTTTCAGGACTCACTAAAGATCACTCCATCATCCAGATAGACTGCACAGTTTGTTAGCCCAACCACAACATTGTTTTTTAGTCTTTGGAATGTGGCTGGTGCGTTCTTCATTCCAAAGAGCATCACTTTGAATTGATACAGCCCATTTGGGGTTACAAATGCTGAACTTTCTTTTGCTTTCTCTGATAAAGGTACCTGCCAATAACCATGCATTAAGTCTAACTTTGTGATGTAACTGGCTTGTCCAACTTCCTCTATAAAGTCCTCCAATCCTGGTAGTGGGTATGGGTCCGATTATGTTACGCATTGACCTTCCGATAATCCACAGAAAATCATTGCGTCCCATCAGGTTTGGGAACTAACACCAGTGGTGAATGCCACTTACTCTGATGATATCTTTGTTGAGCATTGCATCCGCTTCCATCTGGACCTGTGTGGCTTTGAAAGGATTAAGCCTGTCGAGGTGTTGTTTTATTGGAACAGCATTCCCTACGTCTACCTTATGCACAATAGCATTAGTCCTCCCCATCTTATCCCTACATATGTCCTAATATTGCTGCAAGAAACCTTTCAAATGTGTTCTTTGCTCCTGAGACAGATAGTTCACTAACCTATCCCCCACTCCTCAAGGACTTCCTCATTGTTTAACATATTTTGAGGCACATCAAACTCCACAACATCTGGATTTGATTCCTCACTCTGTGGGGCAGTAAGTAATACTTGTTTCTCTAGTTCCTTCCCTCTATTATAATAAGTTTCAACATATTCACATGATATGCGCGATACAATATTTTCCTATCTGGCATCTTTACCAGATAGTTTACCTGACTCAACTTATTCTCAATTTGATAGGGACCACTAAACCTGGCTTTGAAAGCATCTTCTACTACTAGTAACAATACTAATATGTCATCCCCATGGGAAAATGTCAGAATTTCAGAGTTTTTATCTGCCTCCTGCTCATTCAATGCTGTGCCCTCTTCAGGTGCTGTTTAGCTAACTCACCTACCTGATTTACTCTCTCCCTTACCTCCAATACGTAATCTGTGTGTGATCACTGACTTCGGTCCTGTCAATTTCTCTTTTATTAATTTCAAAGAGCCTCTCACTTCATGTCCGAGTATTAACTTAAAGGGAATGAACTGAATAGGTTCATATGGGATCTCTAATAGCAAACAATATGAATTGAATATCTTTATCCCAATCATTTAGGTAATCCTGACATTACGCTCTTAACATGGTCTTCGCATCTGATGCCATGTTTCTAAAGCTCCCTGGGATTCAGGATGATCAGTGCTTGATTAAAAGTGCTATATGCCTAAGCAATCCATGACTTCCTTAAACAGCCTAGCAGTAAAATTAGACCCTTGTTCTGACTGAATCTCTCTTGGTAGACAATACCGGGTAAATAAAGCTACTAACTCTTCTACCACCCTTTTTGCCTTAATACTCTGTAATGGAATTGCCTCCAGAAATCCAGAAACACATCCATTATGGTTAGCAAGTACTGGTTCCCACTTTTAGTTCTCGGGAGGGGACCTACACAATCAATTATAATCCGCCAGAAAGGTTCTTCGAATGCAGGAATTGGCAACAAAGGTGCTGGTTTTATTACTGCCTGTGGCTTCCCTACCATTTGGCATGTATGACATGTACGGCAAAGGTTAACCACATCCTTATGCATTCCAGGCCAATAAAAATATTTTTGTACCTTAGCCAGAGTCTTCCGTACAACTAGATGACATCCTACTGGTAATTCATGTGCTACCTGTAATACTGCCTGTCTATATGCTACCAGCAACACAATCTGGTGCACTACTGCCCATGTCTCCTCTGCACTAACTTGCCGTGGTTTCCATTTCCATCTTAGGATTCTATTTTTAAGATAATAACACTCAGGAATATTCTCGGACTCTTTTTCTGAGTATGCATCAACATATATATATCTTTTATTGTCTCATCTTTCTGTTTTAAGTCCATTATCTTTCAGGACTAAACACTTCAGCCTGTTCAGGTTTCTCCTGCACTATTTTGTCAAACAGAGTGTCCGCTAACTGAACCTCAACTCCTTCATCTTTCTCTTTACTTTTCAAATCATGCTGTGAGTTATGATAGTGGGATCTTGTTACTACACAGTCGGAGAAAATTCCAGGATATTTTTCTTTTCACTCCTCAGTTCCCTGGTCTTCCTTGGGCTTCTGCACAACAAGGGGTGTCACTCCCACCTTGAATCCTGTTAAATTATTCCCAAGAACAAAATATATTTCTGGAACTGACACTGTCAATCACTCCCACTGTTACTTCCCCAGTCTTGAGTTGGCACACCAACCTGATCTTACATAGGGGAACACTAAATTTCTGACCATCTATCCCATAAATTACCACTCTCTCAGGTAATAGTTCAGACAGAGTGCAAGTGTGTTCTTCGCTTACTATTGGAGACTGGTTAGATCCAGTAGCTCTCAAAATTATCACTTCTTTCCCTTCTCCCATGTTCTTTCTGAGTAAACATGACCGACAGAGGTGAATTCTTTAAAGAGATCAGGCACTGACTCCATACAAAGCCCTTGCCTAGGCTGTGCACTTTCCTGTAGCTCCTCAACTTTTTGTGGAGTTTCCTTTACTACTTTCACTAAGCCACTGGCTTAGCTTCTTTTCCCATATCTTTTCCCACAGTGCATTTCTTTAATGACCAGCATAGTGACTTTACATGTCCCATTTTACCACAGTGGAAACACCTCAGGCCTTTCACCTCCTTTTCACTCTCTTGGGCTTCTTTTCTAACCTGTGGTAAACTATTACCAGTGTGCTCTACTCTTTGTTTTGTAGGTAGGATCTCCCCTTCTCCCAGTTTCTATCCCTTACAGGATGTAATTGTTGCTGGAAGCTAAACTTTGCAATATGCACCAATGTATATTCATCTGCCATCTCTGCTGCTCTTCTTACTTCTTGAACTTTCTGTTCATCCACATGAATTCTTATCATCTCTGGAACTGAGTTTTTAAACTTCTCCTGCAGAATAATCTCTCTTAGAGCCTCATAGATTTTATCTATTATCCATCTATCAAAATTACTATGTTTAATTTTTTTTGAACTCAGCATAAATTTAACCTGGTACTTTCTTTGTGTTTCTGAACCGCTGTTTATATGCTTCTGGTACCAATTCATAAGCACTCAAAATAGCCTGTTTGACATCTTCATAATCTCTTGACCCCTCATCTGACAGCACTGCAAATACCTCACTGGCTCTGCCTACCAGCTTAGTCTGAACTAGCATTACCCACAAGTCCTCTGACCACTCCATCTGCCCAGCTAATTTTTCAAATGAAATAAAGAAGAATTCAACATCTTTCTCATCAGAATGTGGCAGTGTTTTATCATATTTGTATATATCACCACCTTCTGTCTTCATCTCCATGCTGTTAACTTGACTTTGCTGACTTCTGAAGTTCAAACTCTGTCGCCATTTCTCTTTCCCCTTCTTTTCCCTCTCTTTGCTCAGCTAAGAACCTTCTCTCTTTCTTTTCTCTCTTTGTTCTATGTCCCTTTGTTCAGCTAAGAACCTTCTCTCTTTCTTTTTCCTCTCTCTCTTTGTTCATTTTCTAACTCCATTTTCCTCGATTGTACTTTAAGTTTTTCTAACTGTACTGCGCTTGTTTCTCTGACACGCCTATGTGCTTCAGTAACACCCTTACAATTTCAGCTTTACTTTTTAGAACCCAATCAGGTTCTAACTAATTTAACTAATTCAATCTGTAGATTCCCTACAGTGTGGAAACAGGCCCTTTGGCCCAACCAGTCCACACCGACCCTCCGAAGAGTAACCCACCCAGACCCATTTCCCTTTGAATGATGCACCTAACACTATGGGCAATTTAGCATGGCCAATTCACCTGACCTGCACATTTTTGGACTGCGGGAGGAAACCAGAGCACCCGGAGGAAACCCATGCACACATAGGGAGAACATGCAAACTCCACACAGACAGTCACTCGAGGCTGGAATCGAACCTGGGATCCTGGTGCTGTGAGGCTGCAGTGCTAACCACTGAGCCACAGTACCACCCATACTCTTTGATAATTCTAAAAATATGGTCTTTTCTTTTCTTTCTAAACTTTCTTGGCAAATTTGGGAATCATCTTCAAACCCAAGAACGCCTTTAGCAATTTTAAGAGACATTTCTTTCACTTTTAATTTAACCAACCACAAATAACCGAAATTAATCAAATTGTCTTTGCTGAAATTAAATCTGCTGGGATCTTTCATACCACAAGTCGGTTCAAATCTGTCCAAATTTCAGACTGGATCTGTCTAAACCTGTCCAAATTACAGACCCGAGCCCCCAAACTGTTACAACACGGCAGCAAGCCCTTCTGCTAATTAAATCAAACACACAGAAAAGCTCACCTTGCCTGGTAATCTGTTAAAATATGAGTGACAGAGAGCTCCCAAATTCCACTATTTAACAAAAAATATCAATTTATTCTTTAACACTCAAAGTGAACATTAAACAACAACTATTTACAACTCTGAGCCTCCTTTATTTTCAAGATTTGTTATCTACCTCCCACTCTACAACAATATACTGAACCAATAAAAGCCCCTATTAAATTTACAGCAACTTAATTTTCAAAACCAGACAGCAGCTGTCGACTCTGTTATCAGTCTTCCTCTGTTTGTAGATCTCCCTGGGTTGTCTTCAGCCTTCTGCTGCAAAGATGTTTCATATGAAGAAGGTACCTTTGACAGAGAGTGTGGTGAATAGCAATCTTTCAATGGCAGTTGGTGTTCTTTCTGGTTAACTGTACAAAATGCCTGCTTTTTCTTATATCTCCAACATCGGATTGTCTCATTGGTTCAATGTTGTCAAGACAGTAAAGTTTAAATTTGATTGAATTTTAGTAACATGGGGCATAATTCAAACTGATTAGTTAAATTTGAACTCTTTTTAAAACAACAAAGGTATCTAGGTTACAGCCAAATGTTACATCTTTCAATTTTCCAGCAGACTCTGTGACTGTTAGTCAGTCACATGGCAGGGGTTTGCCAGCTTTCACTCTCTCTTAAAGATACAGTACACACCTTCAACCTCATAACAGTATGAAGTGCTTAAGTTTAATAAAATGGATAGGTGGATCCTGAAATGGGGAAAGAGAGTGAGTGTGATTCAAAGGTAAGGTTACGGTAGTGGATGGCTGGTGTGGGGGGGGGGGTGCAGTGGAATGGGAGGGTGGTAGTTACAGATGCGATTAGGGACCTGGAAACATGAGAAATGCCAGGGCAAATGGGGGTTTTCTGTCTCTCACCCATTGGTTGTGATCTGACAGCACATTTGCATAGCTGAGCTCAATGTTAGGGATTAAAGACAAAAGCAATAGTTGGCAGGAGGAATTTCCATGCAGCTCCTGGCCACATAGAATTCTTTTTATAACATCCCTATCTTTTCTGCTTTGTGATCAGTCTTTAAGGACTGCCTGCTAGCTATTCCAGTACTGATATTGGCTAGATGCTAGGTATGTTGGTATGGTGCCATCATAAGATCCTCCAAAAACAGTGACAGGAAAGACAGTCCATATGCCCAGCACTGAGGCATGACACAAACCAGTTATGCAGGAAACTTCCAGGAGGCTTCCAGGAAATGGTTTAGGATGTCCTTGAAGCAGCCCTGAAAAGATTAAACACCCTCAACAAATCATGGCAACCCCCAGTTTGTGACCAACTAAAATAGAGAATGTCGTTCAGGAAAACACTGAACGCTTCAAATGACTTTGCTGGGAACATGCAGAGGTGAAATTAGGCATCACAGAAAGCATACAGACCTCCTAGCAATTCATTCATCACAGCATTCAAGTACTACCTGCACCACATGTGCCATTGATAGCTGTTCATTTTTCCAGACTGACCTTTACCCATTCTTTCTCGTTCTCTCTCTCTCTGGGCTGCATCTCCACCTATTGTTTACTGCTCCCCCCCTCTCCCCACCCCATCTCCAACATACATAACAGCCTTTCCCCAGCAACAATCATTTCTGAACAAGGGTCCCAGCCCCAAATTGTTAACTCTGCTTTCTTTCCACAGACCTACTGAGTTTCTGCAGCAATTTCTGTTTCTGACTTCCAGCATCCGGAGTTCAAAACTCTTTGTGTCCATATGTGGTAGAGCCCACATATCATGCATTAGAGTTACAAAACATTGCAGAAAGCATCGAACTGAAGTGGATTTCTCTTAGGACTGCTTAAGAGGAGAAGTGCACAGCTTGAATGGTATTTTGAATCTGAAATAATATACATTTCTCCCTGATTTGCATAGATAATTAGGCATCTATTTGAAACAAGCAGTTACTTTAGTTGCCCAGCATCAAAGTTTAGCCCTTGAGGGGAAAACCAATGATATTTAGAAATGAGTGTACTGGTTACACTTGAATAGGAAAGCTTTGGAGGGATATGGGCCAAACACAGACAAATGGGACTAGTTTAGTTTGGGAACATAGTCAGTGTGAACCAGTTGATTGAAGAGTTTGTTTCCATACTGTATCAATCTATGATTCTGTGACTCTAAATATACAAAATGACTAAGATTTATATGCCATTTGGAAGTTTTACTGTTTGTTTTCCTTATTTTCAGTATTACTGGCCTGTTCTCACCCAGTGAGGACATTGAAATTCTGCCCCACTTTCTTGACAATAAGGGAGCATAAGAATTTTCTTTTCTAATCAATAATTACAGAAAAAAACTTGTTATTTGTATAATATTTTGTCTGTGTCATTATTTTATATTTTACTAAATGACATCAAGAACTATTGTACAAGTCCCAACATATGTTCTGTTCAACTAGTCTGTACAGCTGTTGTATTTCCTCATTAAGCTCCACCCTGTTTGAAAGGCCCTGTGAGTATAAACTAGTTTCTGTCTGTCACAGCCTTACAATTCATTAAGACCCATTTGGAGAGAACTAGTTCTACTCACTCAAGTATGACGGGAGAGAACATTTTTGTTCCAAGTTCCAAGTATCTGTAATCCTTTCAAAAGTAATTGTACATTTGTGTATAAACAGAAACTACTAGTGCTTCTATTTTGTATTGTTCACTAAGGGGTCATGCTGATAAATGGAGACATAGTGATCCAAGCATTTTTATTGCTCACGCAACTTACATCAATGTTTAAATTTGTTGATTTTAATCTTTAACACCACCTAGTGGAATTTGGAAAAAGCTCATTGCCATTTTCAAATTAGAACCCATCATACAGTGCATCGAATCTACTGGCATGCTGCCATTTTCCTCACTTATATTAGTAAAGGTCCGATACTCTGAGATTCTAATTCTGAAAATTAATGAACATTATGATTAATAGGGATGACTGTCTCCATTCTACACTCTGTAGTGAAAAAGGAATATTAAAACTGGGCTGTTGAGATTATCTTCAAAGGTCGCTCGTCCTTGAACTTCCCCTGTTATAAGAGAAATGCGAGTGCTTTTGTAAGTGTGTGTTCATACCCTCTACTAATCTAAAAGGCCTTGCTGGAATACTGGCAAGTAAAGCTTCCCACAGCTTTTTCTGTTTGTAGAACTCTCACAAAACAGCAGGGTTTCTGAAGTAAAGTCTATAAACTTGACCATGATGTAACGTTGATTTGTTACTTTCCTGATCTTAATCACCAGGGTCAGATTTCTGATATATGTTTCAGAAAACACTCTTTATTTGTAAGTTGCTTCATGCTACTTAAATTAAGAAAAATCCAATTAGTGTCAGGTTTGTCTGTGCTCAAAGTAAGCGACATGTTTTAGACTGTAATGAATGCTTTCTGCACTGCTTTTTATTTCTAAACACCTTTTTAAATATTTACTGTATGACACATGAATTCTTCGAATGATGTATTCACAGCAAACAAGTTCACACCAGTGCTAAGTGTGAAGTATAAATTGGGTGTGAACAATCAAACTAATTCTGAAGTGAAGCAACATTAGACTTGCTTTGTATTTGGACTGTTCTCACGTTAGTGTGAAGTGAAACCAATTAGCACTCATGCTAAATCTGCAACAGAAATGTTCCTGTAAAGACTTTAAATAAAACTTGAGGAAAGTTGTTCAGTTGTGTCCATCTATATTATGTTGTGTATTTTCTCTTTGCCATTTTTATATGTACTGTAGTTCTTTCAAGTGTTTTCAGTTGCTATGCAGCAGAATAAGGCATACACCATCAATTAGTTGCTAGGCTGCCTTTGAGATAGTTTCCACAATTTCACCAAACGTTTTATTATTATCCATGGTTTTGGCGAACATTCTCTGTCATGTTCACCTTTGAGTAGTACCTGCAAAATCTAGTTATGCTTATATGGCACTTTGCATTGAAAGTAGACAGGCAAGAGCCTGGAAGAACACAGCAAGTCAGGCAGCATCTTCAGGATTCCTGAACCGTCGTATTTTGCACCTCCTGATGCTGCCTGGCGTGCTGTGTTCTTCCAGCCTCCTGCCTTTCCACTTTGGATTCTAGCATCTGCAGTTTTTTTTGTCTCTAACCTTCAGTTGAAAAGCATTTCTCAGGATTTAATGCTTGTAAAATGACAATTACAGGAAAATGACAATTAAAGCAACTTGATTTAGTTTGTAACTTTTAAAAAAGCGTTCTCAGAATGTGGCAAAGTGGATACATATTGCCCATCTCTAGTGTTCTGTGTTTGATACATTACAGGGGCTCACTAGGTCAATTCAGACTCATTCACACTGTTCAAAACCACAAAAGAACTGTGGGGAACAAAGCAAAAGAATTGCAGAAGCTAGAAATCAGAAATCTGAAGAAGGATCACTAGACCTGAAATGTTAACTTTACTTTCTTTCCATGGATGCTGGCAAATCTGCTGAGTTTCTCCAGCAATTTCTGTTTGTGTTTCATTCACGTCAGTGTTGGGCTGAAGTCAGATATAGATTAAACTGAGTAAAGATTGATGAGTTTCTGTCCATAAAAATCACTAATGAATTAGTTTGATTGTTACCAATGTAAAAAAGAGATTTCTAAGAGTGTTATGTTTTGGGTCTTTGTCTTAGAGTAAAATGAGAGAGGTATGTGACATTTTCTGAAGTCTGCCTAGTAACAGGCCTGAGTGACATGGCTGTTAATGATTAAACATTGATCTGTTATTTTGCTTGAAAGATGTTGAAAGGTGTTCATATTTGGACACAATGGCAGCAGCATGTTTTTTTTTAATAGTGATTACACTGCTATTCTCCAAAGACTCAGGAAGTTGTGAAGAATGTCAGGTTGTAAAGATTTATGATTTAAATTGTCTAATACTTCCACGATACTTCAGAGTTTCAATTCAAATAATTGCTAATCTGTGTTTCTCTCTGGATCCAAGGTCCATGTAGTTTTGTCCTGGAGAATGGGTCTTTGTGGTGAAGAATCTTTAGAATGTCTTTGTGAAATTGGATGACAGTTTTTCCTAAAATCCTTACCTGAAGCTCAGTTACAGTAAAAGTCTTAAAACGTGAAATCATATTTTGTTACCTGTTTAGCTATTAACTGAAAGTCCAAATTTCTTTTAAGAGTATTGATACCGATGGGGATCATAACAATAGGAATCATTAGCTTCATTGTTTTTATTCTGATATCAGTTTTTTACTTATTTATTCCAATTTTTGCATGATGAGATGCAGTCTCACCTTCTTGGGTTCACTAGTACAGCAACATGACCTTTATCTGCCATAGCCCCATATTTATTATAAAGATAAAGCAGTTTCAAATAAGTTAAGCTTGATTAAAATATACACTCTACATAAAAGTGAACAATCCCTTCAATTGACTTTTTTAATGTGTGGATGAACAGCAATAGTAGATGTGATAGTATTTTTCTGGCAATGCAGTATTAATCACAAATTCCAAATGACAGTACACTCTTCACCTTCTACATCTTCTGTCAACCTCAGTTAAGATCATATTGTAATATTATTAAAACTGGTGAGTGACAGCAGGTACCATTGTCAGATTTTACGTCCTTTAATCTATTGCCTCATATTTTTCTAAAATGTATGGACTCTAATTAATTTTGGTTCTTCTTTGATATTTAAAGGGTAATATGTATAACTGTTGCAAAAACTAGAACAGTCACAGCTTGCATGTAACTAGAATAAAAAGATTCTACTTGCCAGCCCTCCTTGATTCCTTTGTAAAAATTATAGAGAATGTAATTTTTAAAACTCCTTATAGAACATAGAACAATACAGCGCAGAACTGGCACTTCGGCCATCAATGTTGCGCTGACCTGTAAATTATTCTAAGCCCATCCCCCTACACTATCCCATCATCATCCATATGCTTATCCAAGGACTGTTTAAATGTCCCTAATATGGTTGAGTTAACTACATTGGCAGGCAGGGCATTCCATGCCCTTACTACTCTCTGAGTAAAGAACCTGCTTCTGACATCTGTCTTAAATCTATCACCCCTCAAGTTGCAGCTATGCCCCCTCATACAAGCCAACATCATCATCCTAGGAAAAAGACTCTCACTGTCCACCCTATCTAATCCCATCTAAGTGTTATGCTATCATTTATTTGTACTGTGGGAACATCTAATATTAACAGGCCTTTTTTGTATTCTAAGCATACAGGGATGTAGGTCTAATGTTAAGAACATGATATAAACCTTAACATTCATTGTTTTTTAGTTGTTTAGCATGCATTGAATTTTTGGGCCATTTAGTTTACTGTGATAAGTTTAGAATCTTGGTATTAGAACATTTTTAGCATTTTGGGCAGAATATGTTAATGAAGGTGAGTTATACAAACGTAAGTAGAAGATTTGACTTCTGATTTGCGCTAATTTTGGTAATCTTCACAGGGGAAAATTGGAGTGCCATTATATCAAACTTGCAGAGAAGAAAACGTGGTAAGGATTTCTGGCCTTTTCTGGTCTAGCTCTTTCTTTATTGATTTCCTCTAGAATTGTTGCTCATGTGGACATTGGTCTAATGATTTCTCAATTCACAGTGTCTAAGATCACCATGAAGAATGGCTATTTGAGATGCTGTTGACATCTGTAGAAGTGTACACCAGCTAAAAAATGTGTACCCCAATCAAGCACTGTCTACACTAGCTAAACTTTCTGTACACCATTGTACCCTAGCATGAATCAAGCATTTCAGGGAACAAGGGAGAAAACTTACACAAGCAAAAGATACCTTTTCTGCAATGGCACATTTTAGTCATTGAGTGATATGATTTGTGAGATTCCCACTCCGTATCTGAATAAGGTAGATAGCACACAATTTTGGCACATCCACATTATGGGCATGATTGTAGTATGTGGCAGAATTGATATCTCACCACTTCCTTCTTCTTCATGTTGTCTCTTGCTACTGTGTTCAATGAGGGTTAACCCATATTATAAACTGTGATACTGTGCTGTAGTCAGCTGCTCTTCTTGAAGGTAAACTGGCCCTTTTTTAATGACATCAATGAGCAATATTGATGGAATGGATCCAATTCCTTTTGGAAAGCTATTCTCAAAATTACTTCCCATCAGTCTTTAGTAGGGTTTTTTCTCCAGATTATGAAAGAATCACTGTACATGAAAACATTCCTACATGACACTTCTGATTCAATGCCCTTAAATCAGTGATATCTGAGTTACTGATTCTGCCACTACAAAAAGCATCTTTGAAGTTATTCCACCAAAATTTCCAAAATTTTGAAAGGCTCCAACAGACCTAGGCCTCACACACAGAAAACCCTGCAAAACACTTGACACAACTTGGATTAGCCAGAAAAAAACCCATAATTCAGCCCCATAAGAACATGGGACATGGCAGCAGAAGTAGGCCACACAGCCCATTGAGTCTGCTCCATCATTCAGTGAAATCCTCAACTTCACATGCCTACCTTTTTTCCATTACTCTTGACTCCTTTAATGACTAAAAATCTGTCTATCTCAGCCTTGAATACAATTAATGACCCAGCCTGGACAACCTTCTAAGGTAAAGAATTCCACAGATTCCTTACCGTTTGAAAGGTGAAATTCCTCCTCATCTCTGTTTTAAATGGGCAATTGTTTCTCCTACACGCTCCATAATGGGAATAATCTATCTGCATCTAACCTTCAAGAATCTTATATGTTTCCATATGTTTTCCTTGTTCTTCTGAACTGTAATTAGGGCAGGCCCCTTCTACTCAATCTCTCCTCAGAAAACTACCCCTCCATACCTATAATCAATCTAGTGAACTGTGCCAGGATATCTTTCCTTTGATAAGGGGACCAAAATTGTTACAGTATTCCAGGTATCGTCTGACTAGTGCCTTATTGTATAGTTTTAGTGAGAGTTGTTGTGTTTATATCCTCTGCCATAAAGAATGGTGCAAGTATTTATTCAACCCCTCCACCATTTCCTGGTTTCCCATACAATTTCTGTAACTTTGTTATCTAAAGGACCTATTTTCACTTAGACCTCTCTCTTCTTTTTTATATATTTAAAGAAGATCTTGCTGTCTGTTTTTTATATTATTTGCCCTCACTTTTTTCCCATCCTTCCTTTCCATCATCTTTTGTTGCCTTTTAAAATTTACCCAAACCTCTGGCTTATTCCTAATCTTGATCATGTTACATATTTTTTATTTCCATTTGATACTATCTTTAACTTCTTTAGTTAACCATGGTCAGTCTGTCCCCCTCCTTGAATCCTCTTTCTCACTAAGATATACCTTTGCTGTGAGACATGAATTTTTTAAAAAATATCTGCAATTGTTCCTTATTTTCTTTTCAGCTAAAGTTGGTTCCTTGTGACCTCCACCTAACTTTGGTCTCACCCCATGTAATTACCCTTACTTGTATTTAGGTTTAGCATTGTTATTTTCAACCTGGGTTTCTCACTCTCAAACTGAATGCTAAATTTTACCAGGTTATGGTCATTATTCTAAGGGATCTTTTGCTCTTTCATTATTTATTAAACCTGCCTCATTATACATTATTAGATCAAAAATCACATCACTTTTATCTGTGTTAATAACTTGATTTTGCCCACTCCGCCAATCTATCGCCATCTTAAATTTGTTACTAGCCTCTTCAATGTTCATTACACTTCCAAATTTCATATAATTTGCAAACTTCAAAATAATGCCCTGTATGATAATTTCAGGTCAATAATTTATATTAGAGAAAGGAGTGTTTCAAACATCAGTTTCAAAGGACTTTAGTCACTTTAGTCAGAGAAATAGCATTCCCTACAACTATCTGCATTTTACAGGTTGAACAGTTTTATATCCATGTAACTACTGCCCCAGAATTCTCATGGGTTAAAATTTTGGAAGCACCTTTTGTAAGTCTATATACACAAAATCAGTGACACCACTATTCTCAACCCTTTCTGTTATGTCATGCAAAACAAGTGGAATTTTTTCCTTTGTGCGTCAGAAAAGGCAAACACCCTAAACCATTATTTACCTACAATCAGGCAAAACTTACTTTAGTGCCAACTGGGGGTCTCTGGCTCTCTTGCTGCTTGCTGGCTTATTGTTATTTATTACACATTATATTTTCATTCTGTTCTATTACCCGATGCACTTTGTACAGTATGATCTGCCTGCACTGCATGCAAAACAAAACTTTTCACTGTACCTAGGTACAGTGTGACAATAATAAATCAAATAAAAAAAAATGTTGCTTATTCTGGATGGCCAACTCACTGCCACGATGCAAATGAGTCCTGGGTTAAATATCCTGGATTTGAATTTCAGATTTGAAAGTATTCTGTTCTTCACCTGCCCAAAATTCACTGGGAACTAAAAGTCCTTGTCTGCACTAAAATATTTGCATTCTGAGCAGAAACCTGAGGTTAATCTCAATGGCCTAGGGATGATGAGAAAATCCACTATCCTGAGAGTTCCTGCTCGAAGTGCCCATGTGAAGATGTTGTATAAGAGTGGGATTGGGCTTGCAAATTTCATCACAAAAAAATGGGTACACGGGTAGAATACTGCACCCAGCAGCCAACAGCATTAGTCAAAGAGGAGTCAACACTCCTAGCAGAAGTGAGAATCAGGTAGAGAAAAAAGATTAATGAAATTTAAGAAATTATTAACATTTTTAGAATACTCTGTAGTTGCCCTAAATTCCAATTGTATACAAGACATATTATGAGAATCATGACATTTACTGCTGCTCCATTCTCTACCATTGAGGGTGGGGAGTGTGTCTCAAAGTACATGGGAGAAAATAATTTTAACAATTTTTACTTGTTTTGAAGATATTTTTTATCAGTTTCATAACTATTTGGAGAGAAATGGGGAAATGCTCTTTAATTGACAGTCAGTCATCCAATTGGCTAAGGAAGAGCCTGCTTACCTTCCAATGGGCTTGAGAAAGTGTTGCATTGAGAGGAAGGATGTGTGAGGCTTACCAATGGCAGTGCATTATGGTGAGGGTTTTGGCAGTGGGAGGTCCTGTGGTGAAGCCTCCCAGACTCTGTTCAAACAGAATTGTTAACTCCATGACTGTATGTTTACTACAGTATTTCAGAAACTCACCTCAGAGACTTTATAAGACAATCCGGGGCTATTCCACAGAGCGTGAAGTAACTCCCTAAGACAGCTCGTCCATAGTGAAGAAAAGATACACATGCATTTCCACTGGATGTTCCTGAGCAGTTGACAATCAATTGAAACATTCTGAAGTGTAACAGAACAAATACAGCAATCAATTTATGTACAACCAACTCCCACAATCAGCAAAGTGATCACGACTAGATAATCTGTTTTCCTGATGTTGATTAAGGGATCAATATCAACAAAAATTTTCCTGTTGTTCTTCAAAATAGTGCCATAGATTTTTTGGCATATTCACTGGTCCATGGACAACAAAGGAAGGACAAATGCTGTCCTGACCTGGGATGCTAACACCCTATGAAAGATTTTTTAAAAACACCCAAACAGGCAGATGAACTTCAATTTTATTGTACCAACTGAAAAAAGAACCCAGTTCCAATAGTGCAGTACTTCCTCAGTGCTTGATGAAAGGACCAACATAGAGTTTTGTGTTTAAACTCTGGAGTGGGATTTGAACCTGGAACACTGTGACTCAGGCACGGGTGCTACCATCTGACCCACAACTAACAGTACAGTAGTGTCAAAAATAATACACTATGTTCAGGAACTAAATTCAAAACATGTTTTGCTCATGTATATAGCACTAGGACAAGAAGAAATTATTGGCCAATAATGTTTGAATAGTGCATGATGGACCAGAAATCCCACAGAAATAAATGCATACTGTTCTGTGAAATCATTATAATTCTTATGAAATTAACTTAATTGAGCAGCCATGGCAGACACAATTGTCCATCTTCTGAATTAAAGTGCCTCTATTCAGGTTTGTGTCTCATTGGAGGATGTGATGGACCTAGAAGGCACATTTATAATGAGGCAAATCCTTGCAACATGCTTGTGGCTGGAAGAGGAACCTGGTCAGCTATCCTTGATGTGGAATGACGTCCCTCAATCTTACAGCCTTGGGTGAAGGCAAGTGACATTTCCACAAAAAACTAGACATGAAAACAGCCATAAGCATGTGCTTTGTCTGCCTCATCTGTTATTAGACAAAGATAACCTATGTTTTCTTACTGTGAAAGCAGCAATTTTTCTCTTGACTTATTTTAAGACCTAATTTTTAATTGCATTCTGCTAAAATTAGAAAAATGACATTGTTGTTATCACAGCTTTATGCACGTTTGTATATTGTAACATTTTTCATTTACCTCCCTGCTCTTAGAAAACAAAATTATAAGGGGTAAAATTTAACAGATTTTTCTTTTCATTGAAGGTAATTCCAATGGGAAATTCAAGCTAAAATCAGACTTATTCTGTTGGAAACTGTTGGAAAATTCCAGTTCAATCATTATTTGGTGCAATGTGTTGAAGCTATTTCAGTTATGCAGAAAGAATGAAGAAATTGAGGCATTTCCTTTGGGGAGGAGAAGATTGAGAGAAGTTCTGAGAAGAAGGCACAGACTTAAGGTCATTTGCACGGGAATTAAAAGCGACTTGAGGATCAATTTCTTCCCACAGCAAATGTTAGAATCTGGAGTGCATTGACTGATTTGGGGTGGAGGCAGTGTAAATTGAGATGGAGAGGGATATGGACTATTATCTGAAAGGAAATAAACTGAAGTGTTATGAGGAAGGCACATTGGAGTAGCACCAGGTGATTTACACAGACATTACAAGTAGAATGTCTTCTGTGCTGTAAATATTCTGTGATTCTACAAGAAATTAGCAACAAAAGATAGATTTGAGCTGGATACTTAAATAATATCTGATAATGATATAATAAGGATCCCTCTATTTTCATAATGGAATCAGTCCAGTCACTCTGTACAGAACGTATTCTATAATTTCTTAAAATCACAGTAGAAATGGAGGTGAGAATAATAATTGTCCTAATGAATTGTCTGAAGAGATAAGAACAAGGACATGCTGAACTTTACAGAAGAAGGTTATAGATAAATCATATTCTAATTTCAACAAGTAAATATTCTGCAGTTTTTAATCAACTGATTTCTATTAAATCATTACAAGGCAGTTGATACAATGATAACAGTGGCAGGGGTCCAATGCATTTTTCTAGAATATTATGAGTTTTTTTTATTTTACTGAAAATTTGAAGGTATGTTACCAATGTACTGTACTCAATTAGCCTACGCATGCAACCACAGATGTTTATCTAGACATATATCCAAGAACAGCTTGACTTTCTTCTCTTGTGCAAAGTTAATTTCAACATTATAAGGTAAAAACATCTCTTAGAATTGTACTGATGCTCACTGTCACATAAATTGTTTCATTTCTTGGGCATATTTCGTTATTTTTACTGGCATTCAGGGTTGATCATTCATTCCAGAAGCTGACTAATTTTACTTCCATTCATTTTAAAGGAAGTGAAAATCGAGTAACCTACAACGCTAGCTTTATATCCTTATGGTGGTTTGAAATTGATCCCTACCGATATTGGTTGTGGAGTATAATAGTGAATAGAGTGAATAATTGGAATCAATAGTACTAATCAGAGATAGAATGGTAAATTTTAGGTCAAATATTTTCTCTGGTCTCTGCAATTGGAAACATATTGTATACATTTTTAGTAAAATTAGAACAATATTATAATTGAATATGTAGCTGAATTTAATAGAATTGATGGTCAGATGAAATCTTTCTGCTACACTGTTGATTTTGTTGCCTGTAGTGATCAAAAGAAATCTCCCTTGATTTCCACCATCAATAATTCTCAACCTTTAAGTCTATTTCTAGGTAGGTGCCCATAGTTAAATATATTTCTCAGAAATGTTATTGGTGAACATTATAATTTTGTGATTGCTGCTCCAGTAAATTAAAACGACAGAAGGCATTGGTTTCCAGCTCTAATCTTCAGGTGGAGATTGGATACTTTCCAACAAGGGGAGATATTGGGAGATATTTGCTTGGCTCAGAGTAGCACTGAATGAACCTTGAAGCAAGTTATTTTGTTGGCTTTTAGGTTGAGGCACAATTTATTGTTAGGAGGTGTTACTGCATTTTGGAACATCAACTAGCTAATCCTGGCATGGCAATCATAGTCCTGTTTACACATGTAAATTTATGAACATCACATTACGCTGAAACAGTTATCCCACTCCATGTTTAAGTAAGTGTAGGTGTCATTAAGATTAAAACTCTTACAGAAGTATATCAGAAGTAAAATGTCACCAGCAATATTCAAATATTAACATAGCCTATTATTCGATTTTGGCCTGTTTATGTACTGCATAATTCTAAGATTATGTTATGAATGGAAACAACATGCTCACATGAGGAATAATCTAATGTTCTGATAGAATCTCTAGATTTTCCTATTAAAACATAAGATCAAACACCGTGCCAACCATATATGTCTGAAACAACAATCAGAGTACAATTGATTCTCATGAAACTTTGTTTGACTGGCAACCCAAAGCTCATGCATTCTGAAAATCAAGACAACCGTTTCAGTCCATACAGTTGCATCACTACCAACTGTTGTGGTTGAACAGTTCCACATTGAAATTCAGCAATTCACTCATCAAATGAAGATTTAAAATTTTATAAGACTGTGAATGATTCCTATGTACTGAAGACAAATCGAAGTTGCAGACCATTCTACTGAAGAGTGCAATTTTGATATGTAATTTTCCAATACTCCATTTTTAAAGTGAGTTCAATAATAAGAGTATTTACCTAATGGGAATCATTATTTTGTGTATCCAATATAATGTTTTATAAATTAGCAAAGGAAGATGCCATGAATATATCAACATTTTATGCATTAATAACAAGTTCAGAGTAAGTTTCAGGAGCAATGCCACCACCAATTGCATAGCCAGCTGATACTTAGGGACTGAGATTTGGGTAGCTTGACAGAAAATTATAGGTGCATTCTGCCCTATTTGCAATTATTGATTTAAATAGATAGAAAATCATAGCCAATGAATCTGTAATTTTATATTGCCTGTCAAATTATGGTGGTGGGAAGGATTGTCAGAGAACCTCATCCTACACTCATATAATAGAAAGATTCTGCAGTCCTCACTTTCTCCTAACAGAAAGAATCTGTTAAGCAAAATAATAAAGGCTAACTGGCAGCCATGAACCTGCTCCAGCATGAGAGACAATGCTACGTTTCTAATAATTTCATCATGTATATGATAATTTTTGGTATAAAGAAGCCCATTCTGAACAGAGATACTGAGGGAGGTGATAAGTGCAGGGAAATTGAACACAGAATTCTGACACAGTGAATTGAGGAGGAATGCTGAATGAGGATAATGAACATGGATCAAAGCAGCAGGCATAGACAGGAATGAGAACACTGACCCTGAGAATCAAACAGGATTGGAGGAGCTGGGTACTGAGGAAATATACCAGGAAAATATGTTAAACACCTACAGTTGTTGACTTTGAAAGCTGACATACTCCAGAATTTGGAATAGAACATTAAAGATCTTTTTGAATAATTTTATTGCTTATCACTAACTTCATGTCAGACAAGGTTTGAATGCCTTAAAAAAAAGAAAAAAATTATAGCTGGAAGAATAACATACAAATCCACTATGCTATCCAGTTACTGATAGCTGTGTTTTTTTCAGACAAATGTATAGATATGCTCAGTGAATGTGTGACATAGTGGCTCAGTAGTTAGCATTGCTGCCTCACAGCGCTGCGGAACCAGGTTTGATCCCAGCCTTGGGTGACTGTTTGTGTGGAGTTTGCACATTCTCCCTGTATCTATGTGGGTGTGCTCTAGTTTCCTCTCACAGTCCAAAGATGTGCAGGTAAGGTGTATTGGCCATGCTAAATTGCCTATAGTGTTAGGTGCATTAGTTAGGGTCTGGGTGGTTGGTGTGGACCTGAAGGGCCTGTTTCCACACTGTAGGGAATCTAATCTAGAATGTACTGTATATAGAACATAGAAACGTAAGCAAAGAATAGGCCTTTAGGCCCACGATGTTGTGCCGAGATTTAATCCTAATGTAAAATATAGTAACTTAACCTACGCACCCCTCAACTCACTGCTATCCATGTGCATGTCCAGCAGTCGCTTAAATGTCCCCA
The DNA here is from genome assembly GCF_004010195.1 of Chiloscyllium plagiosum. Taxonomy (NCBI): domain Eukaryota; kingdom Metazoa; phylum Chordata; class Chondrichthyes; order Orectolobiformes; family Hemiscylliidae; genus Chiloscyllium; species Chiloscyllium plagiosum. Next base: position 35,351,535 of record NC_057722.1, on the reverse strand, counting down.
ATGACTTCGCTTCCACCACCTCAACTGGCAACGCATTCCATGCATTCACAACTCTCTGCGTAAAGAACATATCTCTGATGTCTCCTTTACACTTTCCTCCTAATATCTTCAAACTATGGCTTCTCGTACCAGTCAATCCTGCCCTGGGGAAAAGTCTCTGGCTATTGACTCCACCTATTCCTCATTATTTTGTATACCTCGATCAGGTCTCCTCTCTTCCTCCTTCTCTCCAGAGAGAAAAGTCCAAGCTTATTCAACCTTTCTTCATAAGGCAAGCCCTCCAGTCCAGGCAGCATCCTGGTAAACCTTCTTTGCATCCTCTCCAAAGCCTCTGTATCTTTCCTATAGTAGGGCGACCAGAACTGGACACAATATTCCAAGTGTGGTCTCACCAGGGACTTGTAGAGCTGCAGCAAAACCTCGCGGCTCTTAAACTCGATACCCAGCTAATGAAAGCCAAAACACCATATGCTTTCTTAACAACCCTATCCACTTGGGTGGCAACTTTAAGGGATCTATGTACTTGCACACCGAGATCCCTCTGTTCCTCCACTCTGCCAAGAATCCTGTCTTTAATCCTATATTCAGCATTTGAGTTTGACCTTCCAAAATGCATCACTTCACATTTATCTAGGTTGAACTCCATCTGCCATTTCTCAGCCCAGCTCTGCATCCTGTCTATGTCATGCTGCAGCCAGCAGTAGCCCTCTATACTATCAACGACACCTCCAACCTTTGTGTCATCTGCAAATTTACTAACCCACCCCTCAACCTCCTCATCCAAGTCATTTATAAAAACTACAAAGAGTAGTGGCCCAAGAACAGAGCCCTGCGGGACCCCACTCAATATTGTCCTCCAGGCAGAATATTTTCCATCTACAACGACTGTCTGCCTTCTGTCAGCCAGCCAATTCTGAATCCCGATAGCCAAATCTCCCTGTATCCCATACTTCCTGACTTTATGAATGAGCCTACCATGGGGAACCCTATCAAATGCCTTGCTGAAATCCATATACATCACATCCACTGCTCTACCGTTGTCGACCTGTCTTGACACCTCCTCAAAGAACTCCATAAGATTTGTGAGGCATGACCTGCCCCTCACAAAGCCATGCTGACTGCCTTTAATCACACTATGCTTTACCAAATAGTCATAAATCCTATCCCTCAGAATTCTTTCCACAACTTTGCTGACCACAGACGTAAGACTGACTAGTCTGTAATTGCCAGGGATTTCCCTAATAGCCTTCTTGAAAAGTGGAGAAAGTGAGGGCTGCAGATGCTGGAGATCAGAGCTGAAAATGTGTTGCTGGAAAAGCACAGCAGGTCAGGCAGCATCCAAGGAACAGGAGAATCGACGTTTTGGGCATTCCTGAAGAAGGGCTTATGCCCGAAACGTCGATTCTCCTGTTCCTTGGATGCTGCCTGACCTGCTGCGCTTTTCCAGCAACACATTTTCAGTTCTTGAAAAGTGGAACAACATTCACCTCCTTCCAATCCTCTGGTACGATTCCCATGGAGAGTGAGGAGGCAAATATCCTCACCAGTGGCTTAGCAACCTCCTTTCTCGCTTCCCAGAGCAGCCTGGGATAAATCAGGTCTGGCCCTGGAGACTTATCAATCTTAATGTTTTCCAAAGTTTCCAGCACATTAACTTCATCAATCTTGATCTGGTCAAGACTGTATCCCAGCTCCTTTAAGTTTTCATTTACAACAAGCTCCCTTTCCTTGGTGAAAACTGAAGCAAAAAACTCATTTAGGGCTTCCCCTATCTGCTCAGACTCCACGCACAAGTTCCCTCCGCTATCCCTGATCGGTCCTACCTTCTCCCTGAACATTCTCTTATTCCTCACATATGAGTAAAACGCCTTTGGGTTCTCCCTAATCCGTCTTGCCAAGCCTTTTTCGTTCCCCCTCCTGGCTCTCCTCAGTCCATTTCTGAGCTCCTTTCTAGCAAGCCTGTAATCCGCTAAAGCTGTGCTAGATCCTTGCTTCCTCCACCTTACGTAAGCTGCCATTTTCCTTTTGACGAGAAGCTCCTCTGTTCTCGCCATCCATGGTTCCTTTATCTTACCCCTTCTTACCTGTCTCAGAGGAACAAATTTGTGCATCACTCGCAACAGCTGCTCCTTAAATATTCTCCATATGTCTGCTGTGCCTTTCTGTGGAACAATTGCTCTCAGGCTGTACTTCACAACTCCTGTCTGATAGCGTCATAATTTCCTTTTCCCCAATTAAATATCTTCCCTCAGTAACTGCTTCTTTCACTCTCCAAAGCTAAGCTAAATATGAGGCAGTTGTGATCACTTTCACCAAAGTGCTGTCCCACCATGAGATCTGACACCTGTCCTGACTCGTTGCCGAGCACCAAATCCAAAATGGCCTCTCCATTCGTCGGTCTGTCTACATACTGAGCAAGGAAACCCTCCTGAACACACCTGACAAAAACGGCTCCATCCAAACCATCTGCACTTAGGATGTTCCAGTCAATATTGGGAAAGTTGAAATCACCCATAACAACAACCCTACTACTTTTGCATTTTTCCAGAATCTGCCTGCCAATGCGATCTTCAATCTCTCTACTGCTATTAGGTGGTCTGTAGAAAGCCCCCAATGTGGTGGCTGTTCCCTTGCTGTTCCTAACTTCCACCCATACTGACTCAGTGGACAAACCTTCCTCAACAACCTTTGTTTCTGTAACTGTGATGCACTCTCTGATTAGCAATGCTACACCCCCTCCTCTTTTTCCACCCTCCCTGTTCTTTTTGTACATTCTAAACCCTGGAACATCAAGCAACCATTCCTGTCCCTGTGAAACTCACGTCTCCGTTATGGCCACAACATCGTAGCCCCAAGTACTGATCCATGCTCTAAATTTGTCACTCTTATTCCGAACACTCCTTGCATTAAAGCTGACACACTTTCACCGATCCCTATGTTCCATCGCATGAGAAACCTTCCTGATAGATTCAATATATCCTGTCACTGTCCTGTCTGCAACAGATTCCCTCTCAGACATGTGGCTCTGATTTCCATCCCCCCTGCTAAACTAAACCCTCCTGAATCACATGAGCAAATCTCCCACCCAGGACATTTGTGCCCCTCCAGTTCAGGTGCAACCCGTCCTTCATGTACAGATCCCACCTTCCCCAGAAGGTATCCGAATGGTCTAGGTATCTGAAGCCCTCCCTCCTGCACCAGCCTCGCAACCACGTGTTGAGCTGCATTCGCTGACTGTTCTTCATTTCACTATCTCGTGGCACCGGTAGCAAACCTGAGATCACTACTCTACTCGTCCTGCTCTTCAGCTTCCAACCCAACTCTCTGTAGTCACTTTTCAGATCCTCAATCCCTTTCCTGGTTATATCATTGGTGCCAATATGTACTACGATTTCCAGCTGCTCACCCTCCCCCTTCAGAATCTTGTAAACCCAATCGGTGACATCCTGGACCCTGGCACCAGGGAGGCAACATACCTTCTGGGAGTCCCATTCCTGACCACAAAATCTCCTGTCAATCCATCTAACTATTGAATCCCCTACCACTCGCGCTTTTCTAATTCCTCCCCTTCCACTCTGAGCCACAGTGCTAGGCTCAGTGCCAGAGACCTGACAACTATGGCTTTCCCTTGGTAGGCTGTCCCCACCAGCAGTATCCAAAACGGTATACTTATTGCTGAGGGGAACGGCCACAGGGGATCCCTGCTCTGATCGTTGGTTCCATTTCTTCCCCCTGATTGTAACACAGTTGTGCTTATCCTTTGTCTGGGGAGTGACCACCTCGCTGTACATCCTGTATTTCAGTATTTTAAATACATTTCAATATTTTAAATACAATATTGAATTGATTAAATCATGGAGATTCTATCTCTCAAAATTGTGTTCCCAGAAACTAAAATCGTGGCAAAATCTACATGCACTGATAAAATTGCATCTTGGGCTGATTAATATTTAAGACAGATTGTATTATTTCATCCCAACCTTCAACCAAAGTAACACTTCTGATCTCAACTCTTCAGACTTTTTCCAGCAGTCATCCAGGAGGCTCTCAAGCACCTCCTAGTGGTCTGTTTTAAACAACACCAATGAAGACATGAAAACATGTTGCTCTTCTGCGTGCCGTGACTAGGAATTGTACATAATACTGACAAGGAGAAATTGAGAAAAATGTCTTCAAAGTAGGATGGCTCTCCTTGCCAACGAAAAGAACAAATAATTTGATTCCTTTCGTAGTTAGCAAAATACCATAGCAACTTAATTGCTTCCATACATTTCCTGGAGTGTTTTCACTTATGGGTGTATTCAGGAAAACAGACATGAACACAATCAAAGACTACAGGAAAGCTATTGGGAGTGACAGTGCAAATAAAGGAAAAGCAAGATCATGAAGTTGAAATGATGTTAAGCTCCAAGCTGAAAATGTTTGGTTTTCTTGAGAGTCATTCCACCCTTTTAAAGAAGGAAGACATAGTAGCAGTAAGTAACACTCAGTCAGTAGCAGTCACATGACTTGCAGTCTTCTTTAGACTCCAGGCAGCTGCAGGAACAAATAGAGGATTAAGATTCCAACTGGACTAGATAAGGTAAATGAAATGAGGTTGTTCCAATGGCAGAGGAATCCAGAACCAGGGGTTACAGTCTAAGGATATGGTAGGTCATTTAGACTGAGGTGAGGAGAAATCTCTTCACCTAGACAGTGATGAGCCTGCGGAATTATCTGCCACTAAAGGCAGTTGAGACCAAAACATTAAATGTTTGCAAGAGAGAGTTGGTTATAGTTCTTAGAGCTAACGGGAAATGGGAGAAAGCAGGAACAGATACTGAGTTGGTTGATCAATCATGATCATATTGAATGGTTGAGGAGAATTGAAGGACTGAATGGCCTATTCCTATTTTCTATGTTTCTATGATTAAGAGAAGGTAATGGCAGTCACTGAGGGTACCTGGATATTGTCATGACAGCTTTTCGTTTGTTTTGTTTGTATCAAATCCTGCTTTATTTTTAGTGATGCTCCAATTCCAGTAGGATCATAAGAAATATCTTGGATTATCATTTTTACGAGATAATTACAAACCATCAAGATTCAATATAAACTTGCAGAAAAATAAATTAGAAATTTTAGATAGAACAATTATTTGAAATAAATGCATAGTATTCAGTTGAAAAGATTTTCCCCTAATCAAAGAATGATAGAAAGTCACATTTTATAGCTGCAAAGATATGACTAAGAGAATTGACTGAGATTACACTCACTGTCAAGCTTTTCCACCTTCTCTAAAGATAAGTGCTTAACCTCTATTCATTCTGTCTCTGGTTTCTGTTTAGTCCTTCTTTTGTAGCTTGCACTTTGCACCATTAGCTATAGCTTTCACTTTTACTGTCTGTAATCTGATTGTGTCAATCTGTACTATACTAACTTTCTCATTGCAGCTTGCTTTGAATTAAAATTCCTTCATAAAGTCTATTATAGTGTAACTTCTGGCTCTCATTCCATAAATGGATTCATATAATGGACATGGAACAGCTGTAGCCATGTTGATTAATCATACGTTGCTTCAGGAAACTAACTATTTCGATAATGATGTGCAGCTTATAATTAAAACTTGCAGGTGGAAAGCATGTTATATTAGTTCACATTTCTCATGTGGCACCACAAGATGCATGGTCTTTGCTAATTTGTTTTGTTAATGGTCAATTAGGATAACAATCGTCATCAATAGTGGGATTTAACAACTGTCCCTTTAAACAGGTATGATCATCAAATTCTAATTTATTAGCAAAACAGAAATTAAATTAAAACATGTCCATCTGTACTCCTGTCTCCTTGATGCACATCACTTTAGGAAGGCCTCAAACATACTTCTAGACATTGTAGATTCCCTCTCTAGTGATATATAGGCACAAATATAGCCAGGGTATACAGGTAAATTGTTCTTTATTAATTATGAGACAGAACAGGCCAAATCCTTAACAATCTGGCACGGTGGCTCAGTGGTTAGCACTGCTGCCTCACAGCACCAGGGTCCCAGGTTCAATTCCAGCCTTAGGTGACTGTCCGTGTGGAGTTTGCACATTTTCCCCGTGTCTGCGTGGGTTTCCTCCAGGTGCTCTGGTTTCCTCCCACATCACAAAGATGTGCAGGTTAGGGTGAATTAGCCATGCTAAATTGCCCATAGTGTTAGGTGCATTAGTAAGAGGGAAATGGGACTGGGTGGGTTACTCTTCAGAGGGTCGGTGTAGACTTGTTGGGCCGAAGGGCCTGTTTCCACACTGTAGAGAATCTAATCTTTAAAAAAAACCACATGGTTAGCCACGTTGAATTCATGCCTACATAATACAGTCCCAAATCAATTCCTGACATAAATATTTTCTGAGTTTTTTGGTGAGAAAATCTCAAAGAGAACAGACAGACTCATGGGAGAAGTATAAATGTATGCATAACAAGTGATTAGATGACTCTGGAAAAGAATATTTATCAATTGGGAATATAGTATCAAAGAGAGAATCGGAGAATGAGCTTCCAAAGGGAAAAAAAAGGTTTCAAAACAGAGATTCAGTGTCAGTGGTTCTATCTGCAGCTGTGATGAGGTAAGAGACCAATGAACATGAATATCATGCGACATGAGAAGACATCAGCTAATATATTCAATAAGTTCTTGGGTTACTGTACAGCAGTATGTGTAGTTCATGAACAGCAAAATCTTCCTCCAAGATAATTTAAGCTTGTCATATCTGATAGCATACAAGTTGCTGTTTACCTTACTATGAGAAAGTATTGCTTTAGAATCATGTTTGTCAGGGAATTAAACCATGTATTCAAACTCTGCAGCTTTAATATACCCATATAATCTTAAGTGTCATAATTGAGACGCAAGTGAAGCTGAGCTTGCACATTTGTTCATAACTACATGGAACTGTACTGAACTAAGAAATAACTGATAATGGATGTGTAAGGATCCTCTTACTAGGAAAGTTCTTGATGAGAAGCTAACGCCCATCACTGGGGCAAAATAAATTATAAGCCCTGATAACTGGTCAACTGGCTCACATAATTTGTATGTGAGGGGGACTAACTAATAACCTAACTGTTTAGATTATCAGAAAGGAGGTCAAGGGGAGTTCTTGTAGTGCAGTGGTAATATCCCTATCGCTAGACCAGGAGGCCCAGGTTCAAGTCCTATCTGCTGCTGAGGTGTGTAATAGAATCTCTGCAGGTTTATTAGAAAATATCTAACAGAAAGATGATCAAAACCACATTAGTTGTGGTAGAGAGGATAAAGATCAAAAGTGAAGGAACTGTTGCCACCTGGGGACAGAAAATTACAAAGCTCTGAGAAGTCCACAAGATGAATCCAGGCTAGTTTATGCACGCTCCATTGTTCACAGTCAAAATGGTAAGTATGATCTGTTAAGCTGTGTTATTTAATATTTTGTTATCATTTATGCCAACTAAGTCTTTTCACAGATGGAATTTAATTTAGATAAATGCGAAGTGTTGCACTTTGTTAAGGCAAATCAGGGCAGGACCTATACAGGTTGTTCTCCTTTAACGCACATTTTGTCAGTACGATTTGGCTGTAACGGGTTGGTGAATTGGGGAAATTTTTTTTAAAAATCCAAACTCCTATTGGCTATTACGCAATGCTAACCCCACTTCCCTTCAGTCCATTCTAGGCATTTACTTAAGGTCAAAAGAGAGATTTGACTTCGGGGCAATTTTTTTCTGACCTTACTGTTGATGTTTTCAGGATGTTTTTAGAGATTACTGCAGAAAAAAACATTTGAATTTCAAGATTACCCCCATTCTGGACAATGCACTAAGCCATCCTCCCACCATTGGTGAACTTTCTGAAAAAATCAAAGTGCTATTTCTACCTTCAAAAACAACCTCTTTCATTCAACTCATGGACTAAGGTGCAATAGCAGCTTTTCAAGCTTATTATTTAAAGCGCACATTCAGGAAGCTGATTGCAGTTACTGAGGGGGACAATGAGGACAGTGTGTTCTTCAATTTTGGAAGAGCTTTAACAAGAAGAATGTTATTAACATCATTGTGGAGGTGAGGGGTGATGTCAGTATGGACTGCTTGCATGCAGTTTGACAGAAACGTCTCCCACATTTTCTTCATGATTTTCTTCCAGCAATCAAAGAACATTGTGTCGCTCCTGCAAAGCAAGTTAGATTTGAAGTAGTGGAGACTGATCAAGTGGAGACTTGTCATGTGGGGGAAATTGAAATTTGAGATGAAGTTGATGATGTCCAGGATGTAGCACCACAAGGACGTTCCACTTCTCTTTTGTCTTCAATCCTGGGGGAAGCTGAGAAGCAGTTGCAGTTCTTAGAAGACAATGACTACAAGCAGGATAGCAGTGGCATAAAGTCTTATCTGGCAGCCTATGAACATCTCCTTCATGAAAGAAGAAAGATAGCAAAGCAGCAAAAATTAGATGCCTTTTTTAAGCCAGCCCCTAGGAAACAGTCTGAGGACGATGAACCACAGCCATCCACTTTTAAACTAAATATTTTCTTTTGTTGTAGCCCTGCACCCAGAAGGGCACCTGACATTGATGTGACCCTCAGTTCCTGTCTTAATACAGTACTGTAACTCAGCATACTCAGAAACCTGTTAAAGTGTTAAATTTATTGTATTATTTCATTTAAATATATGGTTTTAACATTTACTTAGGCTGTGCTATCATTTATATTAGACTATTATTTTTGTTTTGATTTTTACTGATTCATCCCAACCCTGTTTTTCCCAAAGGCCCCATTATTTCTATAACACAATTTTCTATAACATAAGGTCGCATGAGAATGCAATTACAGCATTATAGCAGAACGGACTGTACACTTAATGATCTTGGGGTGCAGGTTCATAATTCCTTGTAAGTGGAGTTGCAGGTGGACAGGGTAGTGAAGAAGGCATTTGGTACATTTGCTTTTATTTGTTAGTGCATCGAGTATAGGAGTTGAGATATCATGTTCTCGCTGTACAAGACATTGGTTAGCCCATCTTTAGAATACTGTGTTCAGTTCTGGTCTCCTTGGTGTAGGAAAGATGTTGCTAAATTTGAAAGAGTTCAGAAAGGTTTACATGGATGTTGCTGGGATTGGAGCATCTAAGCTAAATGGAGTGGCTGAATAGGCTGGGGCTATTTTCTCAGGAGCATCAGAGTCCAATGGGTGACCTTACAGAGGTTTATAACGGTCAAGAGGGACATGTTAGGGTGAATAGCCAAGGTTCTTTTCCCAGGGTAGGGGAACCTAAAACTAGAGGGCATAGGCTTAAGATCAGAGGGGAATGATTTAAAAGGGACCTTAGGCACAATTTTTACACACAGAGGATGGTAAGTGTATGGAATGAGCTGCCAGAGGAAGTGATGGAGGGTGGTACAATTACAACATTTAAAAAGACATTGAGATAGGTACATGAATGGGAATGGTTTAGAGGGCTCCACCTCCTCCAAGACTTCCGTTTCCCCGGCCCCCAATACCTCATCTTCACCATGGATATCCAATCCCTCTACACCTCCATCTGCCATGATCAGGGCCTCCAAGCCCTCCGTTTCTTCGTCTCCTGACGTTCCCAACAGTACCCTTCCACTGACACTCTCATTCGTTTGGCTGAACTGGTCCTCACCCTCAACAATTTCTCCTTCGAATCCTCCCACTTCCTCCAGACCAATGGGGTAGCCATGAGCATCTGTATGGGCCCCAGCTATGCCTGTCTCTTTGTTGGCTACGTAGAACAGTCCATCTTCTGTAGTTACACCGGCATCACTCCCCACCTCTTCCACCGCTACATTGGCGACACCTCGTGCTCCCGCGAGGAGGTTGTGCAATTCAGCAACTTCACCGACACATTCCACCCTAACCTTAAATTTACCTGGACCAGCTCTGACACCTCCCTCCCATTCCTGGACTTCTCCATCTCCATTAATGACGACCGACTTGACACTGACATTTGTTTACAAACCCACCGACTCTCACAGCTACCTGGATTACACCTCTTCCCATCCTACCTCCTGCAAAAATGCCATCCCGTATTCCCAATTACTCCGCCTCTACTGTATCTGCTCCCAGGAGGACAAGTTCCACCACAGAACACACCAGATGGCTTCCTTCTTTAGAGACCACAATTTCCCTTCCCACGTGGTTAAAGATGCCCTCCAATGCATGCCGCACCTCCGCCCTCAGACCCCACCCCTCCAACCGTAACAAGGACAGAACCCCCCGGTGCTCACCTTCCACCCTACCAACCTTCGCATAAACCAAATCATCCGATGACATTTCCGCTACCTCCAAACAGACCACACCACCAGGGATATATTTCCCTCCCCACCCCTTTGAGCCTTCCATAAAGACCATTCCCTCCGTGACTACCTTGTCAGGTCCACGCCCCCAACAACCCACCCTCCCATCCTGTCATCTTCCCCTGCCACCACAGGAATTGCAAAACCTACGCCCACACCTCCTCCCTCACCACCATCCAAGGCCACAAAGGAGCCTTCTACATCCATCAAAGTTTTACCTGCACATCCGTTGTATCCGTTGCTCCCGAAGTGGTCTCCTCTACATTGGGGAGACTGGACACCTCCTAGCAGAGCACTTTAGGGAACATCTCCGGGACACCCGCACCAATCAACCAGACCACCCTGTGGCCCAACATTTCAACTCCCCCTCCCACTCAGCCGAGGACATGGAGGTCCTGGGCCTCCTTCACCACCGCTCCCTCACCACCCGATGCCTGGAGGAACTCCCTGACCTATCACCTCCATCCCCATCCCCATTCACCTATTGTACTCTATGCGACTTTCTTCCCAACCCCATCCTCCTCTCATTTATCTCTCCACCCTGCAGGCACTCTGCCTCTATTCCTGATGAAGGGCTTTTGCCTGAACGTCGATTTTCCCGCTCCTCGGATGCTGCCTGAACTGCTGTGCTTTTCCAGCACCATTCTAATCTAGAATCTGGTTTCCAGCATCTGCAGTCCTTGTTTTTACCAGGGTTTAAAGGACTACGGGCCAAATGTTGGCAAATGGGACTAGATTAGTTTAGGATTTCTGGTCAGCACAGACGAGTTGGACCTAAGAGTTTGTTTCTGTGCTGTAGAACTCTACGATTCTATGACACTTTGTTACAATTTGACAATCTTGCTATCGATTTATTTATCACGGCCAAATCCTTTACATCACAGCCTGCATGATGACATTTCTATTCAACCTGAACTTTGTGTTACAATATATCTGGAGCAGGCGAGACTTGAAGCCAACAGGTAGGGACACTACCACTATGCTATAAGAACCCCTCATAACCTGTATGTATGTTCAGCACAGATATAGGATGCAAACAAACTTGCATTTGGAATGAAAACCTGTTCCAAGTTTGACTTTTTCACATTATTATAATGCACAAGTTGAACTACAAGTGAACACCCGTAAATGTCTCAGAGACAGAAGTAGCCATAACATAAATCACACCATGATATTCACAGAATCACAAGTGTTGCAGCGCAGGAGGAGGCCATTTGGCCATCATGCATTGGCTTAAATGAGCATCATCACCTACGTTCGGGACACCACCCATGCCCTCCACCTGCTCCATGATTTTCGCTTCCCCGGCTCCCAACGCCTTATTTTCACCATGGACATCCAGTCCCTGTACACCTCCATCCCCCACCACGAAGGACTCAAAGCCCTCCGCTTCTTTCTTTCCCGCCGTACCGACCAGTACCCTTCCACTGACACCCTCCTCCGACTGACTGAACTGGTCCTCACCCTGAACAACTTCTCCTTCCAATCCTCCCACTTCCTCCAAACGAAAGGAGTAGCCATGGGCACCCGCATAGGCCCCAGCTATGCCTGCCTCTTCGTAGGATATGTGGAACAATCCATCTTCCGCAACTACACTGGCACCACCCCCCACCTTTTCCTCCGCTACATCGATGACTGTATCGGAGCCGCCTCGTGCTCCCACGAGGAAGTTGAACAGTTCACCCACTTCACCAACACCTTCC
>NC_057722.1:35334421-35338739 GCF_004010195.1 Chiloscyllium plagiosum | reverse complement strand
TCGAATTCAGCACCGCCTTCCTAACCTGAGATCTTCTTCCCGACCTCTCCGCCCCCACCCCAGTCTGATCTATCACCCTCACCTTGACCTCTTTCCACCTATCACATTTCCGACGACACTCTCCCAAGTCCCTCCTCCCTACCTTTTATCTTAGCCTGCTGGACAAACTTTCCCCATTCCTGAAGAAGGGCTTATGCCCGAAACGTCGATTCTCCTGTTCCCTGGATGCTGCCTGACCTGCTGCGCTTTTCCAGCAACACATTTCCAGCTCTGATCTCCAGCATCTGCAGACCTCACTTTCTCCATCATCACCTACTGCCAATCTCCTACTTTACATTATTTTTATCCAAATAATATAATAACAATCAATATCTTTTTAAATGTTGTAATTGTACCACCCTCCACCACTTCCTCTGGCAGCTCATTCCATACACTCAATATTCCTCTGTGTGTAAAAATTGTGCCTAAGGTCCCTTTTAAATCATTCCCCTCTCATCTTAATAAAGTTATTTATAAAAATAAAAATCACACAACACCAGGTTATAGTCCAGCAGGTTTATTTGGAAGCACTAGCTTTCGTAGCACTGCTCCTTCATCAGGTGGTTGTGGCGAATAAGTTTGTAAAACACAGAATTTATAGCAAACGTTTACGGTGTTATGTAACTGAAATTATACATTGAAAAACACCTTGATTGTTGGTTAAGTCTCTCTTCTGTTACAATGACCATGTTAGCTTCACTTCTCTTATATGTATCACAAAACCTTTTTTAGAAGTTACATTCTCAAGTTAACCGTAACAATTGGTGTCATGTCAGCTCAGATAATGTGCCACAATGGTCAGACTGATACTAATGTAAAAAATGGATTTACAGAATCTTACATGGATTCATGCAGTTTTTGACCTGAGTAAAATGTAATTATGCAAGTACAAATTCATTCCACAAACTTATATGTGTATGTGTGCATGTGGGTGTGTGTGTGGGGGAGGGGCATTACGAGGTTCTGTGAGAGGTTGTGTGTATGAGTGTGAGTATTATGGTTTTAATTCTGTGAGAAGGTGTGTTTGGGAGTGTATGAGAGGGTGTACGTGTCTGTGTGTGTAGGCGTATCTGTGTATGTCCATCTGGCTGTGTGTGTCTAGAGTGCAATGGGGTCACCTGTAGTGTGAAGAGTGTGTTGCTGGAAAAGCACAGCAGGTCAGGCAGCCTCCGAGGAGCAGGAGAAACGTTGATTCTTCTGCTCCTTAGATGCTGCCTGACCTGCTGTGCTTTTCCAGCAACACTCTCTCGACTCTGACCTCACTTTCTCCTCACCTGTCATGTGACATTAGATTAGATTACTTTACAGTGTGGAAACAGGCCCTTTGGCCCAACAAGTCCACACCGACCCGCCGAAGTGCAAACCACCCATACCCCTACATTTACCCCTTACCTAACACTACGGACAATTTAGCATGTCCAATTCATCTGACCTGCACATCTTTGGACTGTGAGAGGAAACCGGAGCACCCGGAGGAAACCCACGTGTGAGGCAGCAGTGCTAACCACTGTGCCACCGTGCCGCCCACTGAACCCAAGGTCCCGGTTGAGGCCATCCTCATGAGTACTGAACTTGGCTATCAGGCTCTGCTCGGCCAACGATGCAGGCAAGTGCTTATCCTCATTGAAAATGTGTTGCACGCTGCCAAGAATATGGCATAGTTTTTTGTTGTTGCCTGTCCTGAAGTCCACCTTGGAGGACGGTCACCCTAAGCCTGAGGTCGAATGTCACAGACTGCTGAAGTGTTCTCTGACTGGGAGGGAACACTCCTGTTTGTTGATTGTTCTGGAATGTCCATTCATCCGTTGCCGTAGCCTGTGCTTGGACTTGTGAATGCACCACGCCTCAGGGCATCCTTGCCTGCATCATATGAGATAGACAGTGTTGGCTGAGTCACATGAGTACCTGCCATGTACATAGTGTGAGGTGTCCCCACGTGTAATGGTGGTATCCATGTCGACACTCTGACACGTCATGCAGCGTCTACCATGACAAGGTTGTATGGTATTGTCCTGAAAGCCGGGCAATTTGCTACGAACAATGGTCTGTTTGAGGTTTGGCGGTTGTTTAAAGGCGAGAAGTGGAGGTGGGGGGAAGGTCTTGGCGAGATGCTTATCCTCATTAATAATGTGTTGCAGGCTGCGAAGAAAATGGTGTAGTTTTTTGGCTCCTGGGAGGTACTGGACAATGGAGAGTACCCTGTCGGTTGCAGCTCGTGTCTGTCTCTGGAGGAGGTCATTACAGTTCCTCGCTGTGGTGCGTCGGAACTGGCGGTTGATGAGTTGAGCACCGTAACCCGTTCTTATGAGGGCATCCCTGAGAACTTCTAAGTGCCCGTCACGTTCCTCCTCATCTGAACAGATCCTGTGTATGTGTAGGGCATGTCCATAGAGGATGGCTATTTTAATGTTTCACGTGGAAGCTGGAAAAGTGTAGCATTGTGAGGTTATCCGTGGGTTTGCGGTAGTGAGGTGCTGCAGAGCCCATCCTTGATGGAGATGCATGTGTCCAAGAATGAGACAGATAGTAGAGTAGTCCAAGCTGGAGAAGTGTAGCATTGTGAGGTTATCCGTGGGTTTGCGGTAGAGTGAGGTGCTGCAGAGCCCATCCTTGATGGAGATGCATGTGTCCAAGAATGAGACAGATAGTAGAGTAGTCCATAGTGAGTTTGATGGTGGGATGAAACTTGTTGATATCACTGTGTAGTTTTTTTCAGTTGGAGGTCCTGCTTAGAGAAGAAATCTTGTTTGAACCAGTGCATGAAAATGTTGGCATATTGGAGTGCAGATTTGGTCCCCATGGCTGTTCCATGTATCTGGATGAAGAACTGGTTGTCAAAGGTGACGACATTGTGATTGAGGATAAAGTGGATGAGTTGTAGGACAGTGTTTAGAGATTGGCAGTTGTTGGTGTTGAGTACTGAGGCTGTTGCCATGATGCTGTCATTGTGGGGAATGCTGATGTAGAGTGCTGAAAGGTCCATTGTGACGAGGAATGTTCCCGGTTCGACTGGCCCGTGAGTGCAGAGTTTCTGTAAGAAACCTTTAGTGTCGCGACATAAGTTGGGTGTCTCTTGCACAAGGGTTTCAAGATGCCTTTGACATAGCCAGAGAGGTTCTCACACAGCATCCCATTGCCTGATAGGATGGGACATCCTGGTGTATTGGCTTTGGACCCAGTTCTTCAGAGTTCCCTACACGCATTCATCCCACGACTTCTACTACCTTTCGAAGATGCACAAAGCCAATACACCAGGACGTCCCACCATATCAGGCAACCTAGTGTTGTGTGATTTATAACTTTGTACACCCCAGTCCAACACCGGCATCTCCAAATCATTTATAAAGATATCAGTTTGATTCTGAATTACTATTTAGAGAGCAGTTCTGATAGAGGTTAAATAGCTTTTATAATTATGTTATCGTTATGTATTACATAATACTCAGAGCTGCAATAGTCTTATTCATGGCATATTTAGCATCTATGCTGGAACACAAAATGGCATAAGAGATATGAAATAGGTTTGATGTACTTACATGCACATTTCCCCCAGGAATCTTTTAAAACAAGTTGTTCTGGCAGCAGTTGGACAGGATGGTTTTAGTTTTGTCACACATAATGCATGGTATTATTTTACTGAAAGGGTAAACTTGTTCCATTTTGAAACAGACTAAATAGTTAAAATCAAATAGTTAGTTCAAGGAATTGAATTGTATGAGATTAAGTTTAGCCGATCTTTAGGTTAACTAAAAACTGGGTTCTTTTGGTAACTGCTATACTTTAAAATCATGAGCTACAAACTTGCCCTCTGATAATAATCAGATATTTTTTGTTGGTGAGGCATTCATGCGTACATTACCAATGACTTATTTCCTTTCCCTTTTGAAAAATTGGGATTGGCTATAATTGTGACACAGAGGTGAGACACAAGCAATGTAATGTGATAGCTGTGGTTGAGGAGCACTGTCATATCTGAGTTATAACGTTACTAGTTCAGGTTGCACTTTCAGACTTGGGCATGAAACTAAAGGTTGACACTCCAAAATAGTACTGAGGGGCAAATGGGACCAGATTAGTTTAGGATTTCTAGTCAGCATGTTGGACCGAAGGGTTTGTTTCTGTGCTGTAAAACTCTATGATTCTATGTCACTTTGCTACAATTTGACAGTCTTGCCATCGATTTATCTATCATTGATTGTTGGAGGTGTTATCCTTCAGATGAGATGTTAAATGAAGGTCCAATATTCTCACTCAGATGAATGCAAAAGATCTCATGACT
>NC_057722.1:35306152-35333921 GCF_004010195.1 Chiloscyllium plagiosum | reverse complement strand
AACAAGGTTATGTAAATAACTTGAATGACAACTAGATATGTTTTAGTAGCCTTTACCTCAAATATCGCTGAAGTTTTATTCAGTAGTGCTAAATTGTGGTTATTTTCTATCCCTTTATGGAACTAATTTTGATCTCTTTTGACATTATCTCTGGATATATGCAGTGCTTAAACATTTTATTTAAAATTGTCAAATGCCAACAAGTGGAATAATAGTTGAAGGAGTCTATAGAGTACAGTACACAACCCCAGCTGGATGCATCTGATATAAATCTAAGTAATAATCACCTTCACAGCATCCTTTCACAGAAAATGTAATTACAGGAAATTGTGATTATTTTTCAACTGTTTGGAGAAGATATAATATTTCATTGTATAAGATACTTTTACAGTTATTTTAAATGCTGTTGTCTCTGTCGCTCTGTCTGTCTGTGCACAAAATGGCACCTCTGTT
Source organism: Chiloscyllium plagiosum (assembly GCF_004010195.1). Classification (NCBI taxonomy): domain Eukaryota; kingdom Metazoa; phylum Chordata; class Chondrichthyes; order Orectolobiformes; family Hemiscylliidae; genus Chiloscyllium; species Chiloscyllium plagiosum. The sequence continues at coordinate 35,333,468 of NC_057722.1, read as the reverse complement.
CACCTTTTATAACCTCCAGCCAGTCTAAAGCAAAGTGATTGATTGCTCTGAAAATTTAGCAGAAGCAATGCTTACCTCCAGCATTAACATAGGGTCTCCAGCCTCATGTGTATCATTAAATGTTTTATTTCTTACTTCTCCTCTCTCCGTATCCTGTAACATGGTTCCTGGAGCCATTATTGTTTACATATATAATAGCTGTCATTACAGTATTTCAAAAAAGTAAGTCATTGGTTGTGAAGTGTTTTCACACATTCTTATTGGCATTGTTACAAAAATAACCTGTAGGCTCCAAACAGATTTTCTTTAACCTGGATGAACACTACCTTTTGATCTGTCATGTGTGCCTTTCAGGCAAAAAGAGAGAAACCATCGTGATGACATAATGTCTCCAAACAGGATTACTTGTTTTTGAAGAAGGTAAACTATGCAGAGATTGTGAGGGTAGAGGACTGACTGCATTGCTGTAAAGAGAGCAGGCATGGACTTGATGGGCTAAATGGGCTCCTTTGCTGTTTTGGCTACCTGACTCCTGTCTGCTTTTACAAGTTTTTGACAGCTGCCAAAACCTCTGGCCCTCATTGGCATGCAGAGCTATAAGTAATACTAGTTATACTGGTCCAGATGCCATTCTGGAATGACAATTGAGGGAGTTTCATAAATTCTGTAAAAGTAGGCCACCAAATAGCCAAATAATTGAGGTTTGAATTTCCTGAGTCAATACTATGCTTAATTATATGCATGCATTGGGAGGGGAGAACAACTGTCAGGGTTTCCAGTTTAACTAACTAGTGCTGTGCTGCCATCTGTGGGTCAGCCATGAGTCAGGGGTAGCAAGCACTCCTGCTGGTAAGTCAAAATTTTATGGAATCTAGTTGAGACTATGAAGTCCATGCAATTGATGTTGACATTCTGCAATAGTACTGTGGGGTTACTGCATTATCCAAGGCAATATCTTTCAGATGGAATTTATACAGAGGCTCGGTCTGCCTTCAGGTGGAGGTAAAAGGTCCCGTAGACCATGTTGAAGCAGAGTAACAGCCTTTTCTTAGTATCCTGTTTAATATCTTTCCATTAACTAACAGAACTTCAAAACAAATTGGTCACAGTCACATCACCTATAAATGGGAACATTCTGTGTGCAAAGTGACTGCCAATACAACAGTGACTACACCTCAAAATACTTCCTTAACTGTCAAGCAGTTGCAACATCATGAGGTTGTGAATGGTGCTATAAACCTATTTGGGATAACCCATGAAGTTGGATTAATAAATCTTCAGGGGAATGTGCCTTTCTTGTTACTCTGAGAGCTACAAAGGTAGTGATCAGAATGCAGAATGATGGTTTCAATATTAAGTAGAAGAATTGATTCCCTAAGTATTAAACATTACACAATGGTAATAAAACTGACTGCCTGTTTAAGAATTCCAGTGATACAATTTAGAGATTAGTCAAATATTAGCATTACAGTATACATTGTCTCACACTCATCAACTTTCTAAATACTATATGGATGATTTTTAAAGTTTTGTAAATATTGAATATATAGCATGTACTATTAACTTATGGTTTCTTGTTTTTATGCATCAAAACATACTGCAATGAGCTGCCTTTCTACTTTCACTGGAAAGAGCAGTACTGGGGTACTCTTAACTTCATGGCTACTACATGCCAGTCCATTTATATAGTGCTTCATGCATGAGCCAGTTTTTCTTTTTGAAGAGTGGCAATTATTATTACATGGTAGATCAAAGAACAATTCTGCATCAGTGTCCCAATAATCAGTATCATATGAATACTAGCCTCATATTGTTTCATTGTGAAAAAAAATTAATTGTCTTCAGGTAATACCAGGGAATCTTTAAAGTCCACTTGAACCATCAAAGGTTACAAAAGGGCCCTCTTTTTAACATCTCTACAACAATGCTGCACACTTTTAGAACTACAATTGAGTATGAGCTGAGAATCTGAATTGAAATCCAGAATGATTGTTATAATTCCAAAAAAAAACTGAGTTTCATTCTGAGAGCCCCTAAAGATGGCCAATGTGGCAGATGGGAACATTTCAGGTTAAACCAGTATTTTCTTTTTATGCTGGACATGATTTAAAATTTTTGAGTAACATACAAGTAATTATATTCTCCATCTAGCTATTCAAAGTGCTTTATGATTCCATGTGTAACTATTTTATGCTGCCACTAGAGAGTTAACAGTTTTTATTTATTTTTCTTATTAGGACTCTAGCTGGTACATTAGGTGGTCTTGCAAAACTACCAGATGGATCAGTTGTTCGACAAGCCAGCTTTCCTGCTGTCTCTTCCCATGCAAAACTCTATCCTGAAACATGGATTTCAATGGAACTATCAGAAGATTTTATTCAAGTGCCTGTTTCCATAGAAGACAAAAGCTATAGAACTGTATATAATCTTTTCCACAAAACAATACCAGAAACTAAATTTAGAATTTTAAATATACTGAGGGTACAAAATCCGTATCTTTGGGAAAAATATAAAAGGTAAGAGATTGATTGAATCAAAAATGTTTTATCCAGTCACTAAACTTGCATTTGAACTGTGAATACTAGTCCCTGTTATGATGAGTATAGAACATAACTCAGCATTTGTTATGATGTGCAGTGTTTGACCTGTGACCTGTTCTATTACTAGTCTATTTGTACATTTCGATTTTGTGGTAGAGATACTATAAACAAACCTTTTGGATCTCGCAAAAGTAGTTCATATACTAGCAGTACACATTTCAGTCTTTTTTTCAACAATACCCAATCTAATCAGTGGAAGATGAAAGATTGACCCTGAGTCAAATTGCTTGTCTTTTGGTTGAAGAAGTTAATTGCATTTTTAAGTAGCAAAAATTTATTTAAAATTGTGATGTTTCTAAACGTATGAGTGAATCTCTGAGGTGGCTTGATTTACCTTTATGCTAATTGCAGCTTACTTCTGAGTTGCTTTGTTCCAAGTTACACTGTTGACTCACTGCAATATCTGATTGTACTGCAGTATTTGCAGTTGGCTTATTATGAATAATGTTTTGAATTTCCACTCGGCAGAGATACTTGCCTGCTCACTGTTAATGGTATGATGTCAGAAAATTAGTCTTGTAGTGTTAGATAGTAATGGAATAGAGCAGAAGATTTTAACCCAGGCCATAAAGGTGTCCAAACATTAAAGCGAAAAATGGGTATGATAGCGTACGTTGGTATTCTCCATCTGCTGCTTAGCTGTAAAACTGCCATAGTAGATTGGTCACCCATTATAGAAACTACCAAGCTTTCATTTTGAATTGAAATCCAATGAAAATGAAAACTGGGTGGATGATCTGTAATGCTATATTTACACAATGTTACAGCATTACTGGTGGAAACACATTTCAAGTGAAAATCGGGCTTCGCTTTAAAACTGAATCATGTGCCCAGCCCTTTAATCTACTAACTAAATATGGATCAAAAACCACAGATGAATCTTTGTCAAAACTTTAGTATAAATTGGGGAAGTTGGGAAGAACCAGCTGTTATCTGAAACAGTGAATTCTGGACAACTGAAGCTGGTAAAAATGGTAGTAAGCTTTGTGTCAGCTAGATCATAATGCTTCCTAAATGCTGACGAATTCTGAATGGAGGTCTAAAATGACGTGTCACATTCAGATGTGATGGATAGGTAAAACATATATCTAAAAGGCTGGCCTTTTTTAATTTGGAGAACTGAAATACAAAGGTTTGTAGTCAAGTTGCAGCTACATAGGAAGCTACAGTTACACCACACTTGAAGCACTGTTTTCCAGTCTGGGCCCTATATTTTGAAACATATTTTGGCATTGGGGAATGCAAAGTAGATTTACTCAAATTAAACCTGGATCCCAAATTTCGAGGAGACACTATATAAGCTAGGTTGCATTATCCACTTTGTAAAGGATTTGATTAAAGTTTAAAACATTCAGAGGAACTGATAGGATTGATTTAAAAATCCTACATCCAGGGGACATGGCCTAAAAATTGGGCTTTTTCAAGAGGTTACACAAAGGATGGTAGATATTTGGACTTCTCCTGTGTAAACAACAGTTAATCCTGGGTCAGTAGTTAAAAGTTTTTAAAGCTGGGATTGATGAATTTCTGTTATTGAAAGGTATTAGCGATATGGGTAAATACAAGATAAGCAGTTAGGACAGATCACTTGTGATTGGTGCTGTATTGAAAAGCTTAAAAAGGCATACATCAGTTCCAGCAGGTTGGTTCCAATTGTATGCATTTAGCAGTTAGAGTTCCTTCTGCCTTAGTTGTTAAAATACACCCTGGAAAGTGAAGAGAATTTGTTGAATGATGCATTGTAGTGTGGAACCATTCTAAATCCTTTTTTTATTTTGTTTCACTCTCCTGTTGAAAAGTGCTGTATCAAATAGAATGTGCACCACAGGTTTTATCCAATGTGCTTGGTTTTGGCTATGGAATTTGTACATAGACGCACTAGTTATTCTTCTCTGGCTTTTCCTTTTTCTTTTTAGAAGGTAAACTTCACATGTCATGCAGTAAATTTATCTTTTTGTTTTTGCTACAGGAAAAAGGAGTACATGTCACGAAAGATGTCCGAAATGGACAAGATCCTTAACGAAAGACATCTGTTTCATGGAACCTCCCAGGATGTGGTTGATGCCATCTGTAAACATAATTTTGACCCCAGGGTGTGTGGAAAACATGCCACCATGTTTGGACAGGGCAGCTATTTTGCCAGAAAGGCAAGCTATTCTCACAACTTCTCAAAGAAGTCACAAGAAGGTGTTCATTATATGTTCTTAGCAAAAGTCCTTATAGGGAAGTACACATTGGGCAAGCCTTCGATGCGGAGACCACCACCTCAATCTCCTACTGACCCTTCCAGTGATTTGTATGATTCATGTGTGGATAATCTGCTGGAACCTCAGATTTTTGTCATCTTTAATGATGACCAAAGCTTCCCCTACTTCATTATTCAGTATGAAGATGTTGGAAGTACAGTCAATGTTTGATGAACTATGATTAACAGTAATTATAAAAAAAAGACTGGAGATACTAAAATGAACTCATCTACACACTATAGACTTTGAGGTCTTTATAAATAGATTTACAGGTAAACTACATGACTCTCACAAATGACCACCTGATGTGAGACTACTGTATTTGCAATTCTTTGACCAGTGTAAATAGCATAATACGTTGCCTTGAAAATGTTCAGATGTTAATGTGCCTCTGTTTGTGAATGAGTGAGTGTGTATTTATATTAGAAAACATGTTGCCCATTTTTAATTCTGAAGTATTTGAGAAAGTTGTATACTTGACCTGAATACGGCAGTTTTATTCTTGAATTGTCAGAAGCTGAAGTTGTGAAATTAAATGTTGAGCACTTTTTTTAAACCAAAGTTTTATACTGAAAGACATTATTTGTGATCTCAATGAGGTGAAGCAACTGCCACAAATACAAGGGAAAAGTGCATTATGCTTACCTTACTTGCAGTAGATAAAATTTGCCACAACAGTCATGTCATTCACCACAAGAAAGGAAGTCCTTACCGTGAGAAAGAACCAACTGGGCCTTTCTCAGAGCTGTAAATTGTGGTATTGCGCTCCTGATCTCACTGTCGCATTCTTCACTTCTCAATCTTCTAAAATAATTTTCTTGGTTCAATTTTCCTCTCCACCAATAAATTGAGACCAACATATTGTAGTGTAAGAAAGACCGGAACTGTACAGATACATTGTGTAATACATTATTTGTAAATCAAGAGGAAATAAAAGGTTTAAAAGTGAAAACATCCCATTAGTGAGTACCAAATATCATTTTATATTCCTAGTCTCTCAAATCTTATTACTACTCTCTTCACAGTAAAGGAATGGTAATGATAAAACTGCACAACCTTTCAAATAACAATGCTGACCTGAAGTGATGGTTTGGAGATGCCAGTGTTAATGTTTGTGAGGTTTTTCATGTAAAATTGAAAGCAAAGATTTGGAAGATCAACATATCAATCATTTGGCTGTGAGATTCTCCATACTCCTTGCTTTGTTGACCAGATTTAAGGGAAAATTTGCTTCAGTTATTGAAAGTTGGGTCAGGTGAGCCTTGAAAACAACATTTACATTGCATTGTGGGAGCAACTTGGTAGGGAAACCAGTTTCACTACTTCAATTAGTTTATTCAGGATGTGGAGGAGCCAGTGTTGAACTGGGGTTGACAAGTTTAAAAATTGCACAACGCCAGGTTATAGTCCAACCGGTTTATTTGGCGGTACTAGCTTTCAGAGTGCTACTCCATCAGGTAGCTGTGGAGTATGTTCATAAGACTCAGAATCTATAGCATGAGATGAGTGTCATACAATTAAAATGATATATTGAACAAACCTAGATTGCTGATCAATCTTTCATCTTGTGGAATGGCTGCAAGTGGTTTTAAGAGATGAAAGACTCAACAGCAATCTAGGTTTGTTCAATATCACTTTAATTGCATGACACTGATCTTTTTACAATAAATTCTGTGTCTTATGATCGTACTCCACAGCTACCTGATGATGGAACAGTGCTCTGAAAGCTAGTACTTTCAAATAACCCTGTTGGACTGTAACCTGGTGTTGTGATTTTAAATTAAATTTGAGGCAGTGACATCTGGATATTACACCTTCCCAAAACTATATGCAAAAATGTTAGGCTAGCAACAATTGAGTTTTGATGGGATCTACCTGTCCCTAATGCAATAATGTCTCACATTAATTATTTCACTTTATTCAAAAATTGCTGACTATTGCAAGTCATGAAGCCATTAAATTGTAGCTGCTTTAAAATATTTTTGAAAAAAGATAGTGATCTGGGTAGACATGCCAGTATTGTTGACTATCCCAGGACCACTGACAATAAAAACAGGAGGAAACTGTTGAACACATTCCTTATAGGCACTTTACACAGGGTGAACAGCAATAACGAAGAAAGAGTAAAGCCACAATTTGATTACTATTATTTAAGAGTTAGAATTCGGTAACAATTCCTTTTATAAACTTGAAAAATAAAGGCACCCATAAGCAAAGTACAGAGGCCTAATATACTAAAACAGAAAATAAGCCCTATAAAAAGTAGTAATTCCTTCTTTATTTTGGATACATTGTAACTATAGTTGGCACTGTACAAGATCAAAAAACCATATTGCCAATAAAACAATAGAAGGATCAGGGATAATATTATAACTGGTTTGAAGAACAGCATCCATATTGTGTTTTTAAAAAATGAGTAATTGCAGAGTTGCACAAATGAGATCAAATATCAAATCTTTTGGTTTTCATGAATTTTGCTAATTTACTTGTCACTTAGAATTAGAATCCCTACAGTGTAGAAACAGGCCCTTCATCCCATCAAGTCCATGCCAATCCTCAGATTATCCCACCCAAACCCATTAATCTACATTAGTCAGGAGTAAATGTACCTAACCTACACATCCCTGAACATTTTATGGGCAATTTAGCATGACCAATTCACCTAACCTGCACATCTTTGGATTGTGGGAGGAAACCAGAGCACCTGGAAGAAGCCCATGCAGAGACAGTGAGCATATGCAAGCAGTTAGCTAAGGCTGGAATTGAACTTGGGTCCCTGGTGCTGTGAGGTAGCAGTGCTAACCATTGAGCCACCATGCTGCTCCAACTTAGTTAGGCGAAGGCTAAATCCACAACCTGTATTTGGTTAAATTGAATACGTATTTGTTGCCAGTGAATGGAGTCTAAAATTGAGACTGATATAAAACTGCAGATAGATCTGTGCGTATGATGTTATTAAATAGAGTTTTGGGCCAAAATTACACTGTTTTGGAACTTGTAATATCTGTTTAAGCTGTAAATGAGCGAGCACCCTGTTATCATGTTGATGACAAATTCTCCTGTTTGATCTCACTTCAAATAGTAGAGAAAAGCATTTGATAAGAGTCTGTTAAGCATTCGTATGTTGATAGGAATCTTCCCCATATAGTTATGTGAAACTAAAAGAATTGACCACTATTAATAATGCATTACTCCTTTGATATTACAGTACTTAATATTGGATGAAACTCTGGTTTTTAATTATCTTTGCCTTAAATTCTATAGAGAACTGTAAAATCTCTGTACAGAAACAGGCCTGCGGCTTTTTATGATCACATTTTGCCACAAACCAAAGCACAGACGAATGAATTAACTTATCTATTATCATTTTACAGTCTGATTACAGTTCCATTATGAGATGCATTTGCTGAAATGCATATCAACCAAGCATTTATTTTAAATATATTTAAGATGTTTTCCTTCCTGTTTCTAATAGTCAGAGGAAAATGGGTCTAGGTGGATTACTCTTCGGAGGGTCAATGTGGACTGGTTGGGCTGAAGGGCCTGTTTCCACATTGTAGGGAATCTAACCTAATAAGCCTGTAAAGGTGCAAAAGACATTTTAACTAAGTTATTTATTGGGGGGGAAAAAGTACACTCACTCAATGCCAAATTTGTGGCTCTTTCAAAGGGAAGAGACCAAGTTTTAACTCCTGTAAGTAAATGGATTTTGATTGAGATACAATCTCTCACAAGAAATCTAGAATTATTGTATACCAATTGATGACACTGAGCTGTATTTACTGACTGTGATTTTTAAAAATGAAATAAAATTAGCTAACTTATTTCCTGATTAGCTTCTCCTGTCCATGTCTTAATTCAACATAGTAAAGATGGCAGTATGACAATGTTTGTGTCATGCAGGTCAATTATATGGCATTGTACCTTTTGTGATAAGCAGTTTTGGATGTCCATTAACTCTAACCAAAAGTGCAAGTTGGGAGATAGGTGAGTTTCATCTGACTGTGGACCCTGACAAAATTAAGTACTGGGGTATGCACCCAGCACAATATTCCAAGAGTCTAATGCTAATCAACATTCAAAAAAATCTCCGGGTGAACTATTGTTTCCTTACAGAAAGATTGAATTGTTTTATAGTTGAGAAAATAGAACTTATTGAAGATCTATTCCAGAGGAGGGTGATTGCAGTAGAGATGCTACACAGGTCATGGTAACAGGAGGGAACTTCTTCACTAGAAGGGTTCATAATTCATAGGGCAGAAGTGTTGGATAGACTGTTGGTACATATAGTTGACAAGGCACTGGGACTGGATGTGAGGCAACCAAGGATTTTGATGAAAGTGAGAGTCGAAATTGCAGGAGCACTGACCACAATATTACAATCTTCCCCAGATTTAGGAGAGGTGCCAGAAGTTTGGAAAATTGCAAGAATTATGACCTTGTTCAAGAAAGGTTGTAAAGATAGATCTGGAATTGCTGGGCTATCAGTGATAGGGAATATTCAGGATAGAATTTGTAGACAGAAAATGGCAGGTTAATTCGTAGGAGTCAGTGTGGATTTCTAAAGGGAAATCTCAGTTAACTAAATTACTGGAGTTTTTCTTTGAAGAGGTAATCGAAAAGCTCAATAATGGTAATGCTATGTGGTGGCGTAGGTGGACTTTCAGAAGGTATTTGAAACAGTTCCACACACCAGAGCCTTTCTAAAATATAGAATTCACGGTCCAGAAACTTTATTTGAATACCTAGACAATTTTTAACACACAGTCACACATCAGTACTCCGAGAAACCTGGTCCTGTGCAATTGTAGATCTAGAACATGGAGCATTTAATTTCAACAATTCATCAGTAGGCCAGCAGACAGGAGTGTTTTATGAAAGTTCCAAAAATAAATCATGGGCCTCTCTTCTCTATTAAATTTACTGCTTCTGGCTGACAATGCTCTTGCACTGACCCCAGTCTGAGAAAACCGGGACTGTTCCTGAGTACTTGGTAGTGAATTCTTCCCAGACCACAACTGGCTGATCCTCAAGTCAATGAGGAGCTATTGCTCTCATGGTAAGCTCTCATGGTAAAGTTTCATCTCTCCAGTTTTAAGTCAGAACTCTCATTATTATGCATTCTCAACTTTAAAATTCTAATAAAAATTAGATACTTTGTCTCTTCTTTTCTTTGCCAGTGTTTCGTGTTGTCTTTTCAATGAACTGCGTGTGCATATACCATTGAACTCACCTGTCCTGCTTTTTAGTGATGTTTGCAAGCCATTTCGCCATACTTTCTAATGCTATTCAAATGTGCTTGATATTGTAAAACATTGTTGGGACAAACCAGGTATTCATGTCAATAATGTTGCAATGAATGTGTGCAAGGCCAGCACAGAATTGCACAAAAATGAAGAGGATAATACATCATGATATAGCAACGATCTGTGTTTGTTACCCTCTTTAAAATGGCATTTTGCAGAGATCAGTATACAAAAAGTAAGAATTCATAAGGACGTGGATGATTAGATATGAATGGAAGAATAAAAGTGGTGGCTGGCAGAGGGGCTTCTAAAATGTTTTCAAATTTGAGAAGAAACAGAAGGGAAGAGTCCTTAGTAAAAACATATCAAATCCTTATAGTATCGAAACAGGCCATTCAGCCCAACAAATCCACATCAACCCTCTGAACAGCATCCCACCCAGATCCATTCCCCTGACTAATGCACATGACCTACACATCCCTGAACACTGTGAGCAATTTAGCATAGTCAATCCACTTAACCCACATCTTTGCTATGTAGGAGGAAACCCACACAGACACAGGGAAAATGTACAAGCTTCATACAGATAGTCACCTGAGGCTAGGATTGAACCCTGATGTCTGGGGCTGTGAGGTAGTAGTGCTAACCACTAAGCCACCATAGTACTACATATCTAGATAGGTTAAAGGCAAATGCAAGTATTTCAACAAGGAAGCAAAGTAGGCAGCTTTGAAAAAATGAAGCTTGAGTGGAATTTAGAGTTTAATCACAGGAAGTCTGACAACACGCAGCTGGTCCCTTCCCTAACAGACATTATTGAATGAACGAGCATAAGAGGTACAGTTAGTAAGTTTGCAGATGACACCAAAATTGGAGGTGTAGTGGAAAGCAAAGAGAGTTACCTCAGATTACAACAGATCTTGACCAGATGGGCCAATGGGCTGAGAAGTGGCAGTTGGAGTTTAATCCAGATAAATGTGAGGTGCTGCATTTTGGGAAAGCAGGAGTGCAGGTTCATAGCTCCTTGAAAGTGGAGTCACAGGTAGATAGGATAGTGAAGAAGGTGTTTGGTATGCTTTCCTTTATTGGTCAGAGTATTGAGTACAGGGGTTGGGAGGTCATGTTGCGGCTGTACAGGACATTGGTTAGGCCACTGTTGGAATATTGCATGCAATTCTGGTCTCCTTCCTATCGGAAAGATATTGGGAAACTTGAAATGGTTCAGAAAAGATTTACAAGGATGTTGCCAGGGTTGGAGGATTTGAGCTATAGGGAGAGGCTGAACAGGCTGGGGCTGTTTTCCCTGGAGCGTCGGAGGCTGAGGGGTGACCTTAGGTGAGAGGGGAAAGATATAGAAGTTACCTAAGGGGCAACATTTTCACACAGAGGGTGGTATGTGTATGGAAGTAGCTGCCAGAGGATGTGGTGGAGGCTGGTACAATTGCAACATTTAAGAGGCATTTGGATGGGTATATGAATAGGAAGGGTTTGGAGGGATATGGGCCGGGTGCTGGCAGATGGGACTATATTGGGTTGGGATACCTGGTCGGCATGGATGGGTTGGACCGAAGGGTTTGTTTCCATGCTCTACATCCCTATGACTCTAAGTGTTAAGAACAGCATTCCTGTTTTTTATTCCCTAGTAATAGTCTACAAATCACTAAGCTTACTGAATAGGGCCTTTTATTTCATGATAACTAGGTTGTCTGTGCAATGCCACAATCTTTACACTATCAGACTCTTTACCTCTGCAGCCCTACCATCTCCCAAATACTGTGACACTGCCTATAGTACATAAAGCCACAAATGAGTCATTTCTAAATTAACACCAAACAGAAACCATCTCAAATTGCATTGGAGAATGTGGTGGTGAGCTCCCTTCTTTCACTGCTGCGGTACAAGCAATACATTGATGGTGCTTTTAGCCAGGGTACATTGATGGTGCTTTTAGCCAGTGAAATCCAGGGTTTTGACCCAATGATAGTGAGGGATTAGTGATACTTTTCCAAGTCAGGTTTGTGGTGCACTCATGGTCCTGCTGCCCTTCTCCTTCTAGAAGGCAAAGTTTATGGTTCATCCTGTCAAAGGAAGTTGCCAAGTTGCTGTTATGTATAAGTGTACATCTGTGATTCTTACCATAAACTCTGTTCGCTTGTCACAGACTCCACCCTCTCCCAATGCATTCGTTTTTGCTGAAACAGGGCATGAAATATCTTGGTATCTTGCTTGACCCACAACTGAACTTCAAACTCAGAATTGTACTTGCTTCCACTATAGAGGACAAAGAAGGGTTGCTGGGAAAGTTTAAGTGTAGGTATTATTCTTGAAGATGAACATTTTGTTGATACAGATGGGGAAGAGGAATTCAGTATATTGCTTGGGAAAGTGGCTGATAACAAATTTGAGTAACATGAGATAAATGGAACATACTGAGTTTCTTAAAAGTTGAAACTTTATTGCTGGAACAGCACAGCAGGTCAGGCAGCATCCAGGGAACAGGAGATTCGACGATTCGGGCACAGGCCCTTCTTCAGCTGGGGTAAGGTGGGGGGAGGGGAAATGAGGAAACTGGAGAAATCGGAGTTCATCCCTTGTGGTTGGAGGGTTCCCAGTCGGAAGATAAGATGCTCCTCCTCCGACCGTCGGGTTGTTGTGGTTTGGCGGTGGATGAGTCCAATGACCTGCATATCCTCGGTGGAGTGGGAGGGGGAGTTGAGATGCTGTGCCACAGGTTGGTTGGGTTGGTTCGTCCGGGTGGCCCAGAGGTGCTCTCTGAATCGCTCCGCAAGTAGGCGGCCTGTCTCCCCAATATAGAGGAGGCCACACCGGCTGCAGCGGATGCAGTAGATGATGTGGGTGGAGGTGCAGGTGAATCTGTGGCGGATATGGGAGTTTCCTTTTGGGCCTTGGAGAGGAGTGAGGGGGGAGGTGTGGGCGCAAGTGTTGTACCTCCTGCGGTTGCAAGGGAAGGTGCCGGGAGTGGTGGTTGGGTCGGTGGGGGGTGTGGATCTGACAAGGGAGTCGCGGAGGGAGTGGTCTCTACGGACAGCTGATAGGGGAGGGGAGGGAAATATATCCTTGGTGCTGGGGTCTGTTTGGAGGTGGCGGAAGTGACGGCGGATGATGCGCTGTACATGGAGATTGGTGGGGTGGTAGGTGAGGACCAGTGGGGTTCTGTCCTGGTGGCGGTTGGAGGGGCGGGGCTCAAGGGCGGAGGAGCGGGAAGTGGAGGAGATGCGGTGGAGGGCACCGTCGACCATGTCGGGGGGGAAATTGCGGTCCTTGAAGAAGGAGGCCATCTGTGTTGTACGTATTTTGAACTGGTCCTCCTGGGAGCAGATGCGGCGGAGACGAAGGAATTGGGAGAATGGGATGGCGTTTTTACAGGGGGCAGGATGGGAGGAGGTGAGTTTCTTAAAAAGCAAGTTGATTCAATAAAAATGGGGTGGAAGTTCAAATGGGCCTTGCAATAGCACTTTGGGTCAGTCAAATGACAAAATATACAACAGGGTTCAGGAGGAATAAAGGAATAAAGGCAACTCATGTCGGGATGCTAATACATACACTCACAATGAGGACATCGGCAACCAGGGCTTTACATGGAAACAAAATGTAATCTTATATAAGGATAAAGTCTGGTCCTTCTGCCATGACAATAATTCATGGATGAGCACTATTTCCTGCAACTAAATGTCAGAAAACAAAAGTCAGTTTTGACTAAACTCTTGCTATCAATTCAAGTTCCCTTTCAAGTTATTCATGCAGACTGAATCGTAGATTATCCGTATACCATGGAGATGGGGTTAGATCTGGCAGAGTGACCAGGAAAACTGCAGGAAGCCATGTTGGGATGGTTCTTGATGTATTCCGGCTAGTGGGAAGCTTTCTTTTGGAACGTTCTGAAAAGGGTTGGCTGCTCATACTACAGTGATGGGTAGCTAATTCAAGAGATTACGATCCTAATTAGATCTGAATTTGTGGCCTTCTTTATTTTTTGCTCCTGGTGTTGGCAGGCCACCAAATGCAGAGGCTGCTAGCTCCATGGATATATCCTCACTGCAACAGGGCGGAGGCCATCAGGTTAGAAGCTTGATCACCTTGAAAGGCCATAGTAATTGCTTTTCCAGAAGAGCTTACCTTCAATCCTGATGGTTCTGATGGCTTTGATCTTGTTAATTTCTGCACTGGTTATGTGATCCTCAACCTGCCTCAGCTGATCCCACCTCTCGTTTTGGGCTCCTTAGCTGTCATGGAAGAGATTGAGCTGATAGCAACAAGAGCTGATCCAGTTAGGAAAACAACTCATGGAAGATTGCTCAGCCAATCTCACTGCCAGCAAACGTGTTTCTGGACATTCTTTTGGACCTGATGTTGTGTTTCAGAAGTCCACTTGAAAATTCAGCCCAGACTGTGCACAACTTCAGTTTTCCAGTTTGTAAAGAGATCTATTCAAGTCTTATTATCCTATCCCTGATCAAGACTTCTTTTACTTCTGGCCTTTACTCAACCTCACAACCACCAAGACTGATACCTAATACCTTTGGCAGCTTGATGCGTGATTTTAATCATGTCTTCTTCTTTGCCCTACTTTCCTTCACCCTCCATTCATTCAAAATTATTTAAACATTAAAAATTTCTGTTCAGCCATATTGGTATGATTGAACTAGCATTGTAGCTGTTTGCACGGCAGCTATGGTACAACATACAATTTGGATTCTGCTTTTGTTTTAACTGCGAAACTATAAAAAACTGTTTGGGAATTCCATCATTAAACACATCAATTTGGAATGAATTTACCAACCTCGATGAAAAAGAACAAAAAATGATATCACCCACCTTAAGCAACCAAGACACATAAATAGAAAGTGAGACATAACACCAGTGCTTCACCAGAGTCTCACTGTTTCAGCTGTATTTAGGGAGGATATTCCCAGAAATACATCCAGGGAAGTTATTTGGGTGGAACTGAGAAATAAGAAAGGAATGATAACCTTACTGGGATTGTATTATAGACCCCCCAATAGACAGAGGGAAATTGAGAAACAAACTTGTAAGGAGATCTCAGTTATCTGTAAGAATAATAGGTGGTTATGGTAGGAGATTTTAACTTTCTAAACACAGACTGGGACTGCAATAGTGTTAAGGGTTTAGATAGAGAGAAATTTGTTAAGTGTGTACAAGAATATTTTTTGATTCAATATGTGGATGTACCTGCCAGAAAAGGTGCAAAACTTGACCTACTCTTTGGAAATAAGGCAGGGCAGGTAGCTGAGGTGTCAGTGGGGGAGCACTTTGGGGCCAGTGACCATAATTCAATTAGTTTTAAAATAGTAATGGAAAAGAATAGACCACATCTAAAAGTTGAAGTTCTAAATCGGGGGAAGGCCAATTTTGACGGTATTAGGCAAGAACTTTCAAAAGCTGATTGGGGGCAGATGTTCGCAGGTAAAGGGATGGCTGGAAAATGGGAAGCCTTCAGAAATGAGATAATAAGAATATATTCCTGTTAGGGTGAAAGGAAAGGCTGGTAGGTATAGGGAATGTTGGATGACTAAAGAAATTGAGGGTTTGGTTAAGAAAAAGAAGGAAGCATATGTCAGGTATAGACAGAATAGATCGAGTGAATGCTAAGAAGAATATAAAGGCAGTAGGAGTATACTGGATTAGTGGTGCTGGAAGAGCACAGCAGTTCTGGCAGCATCCGAGGAGCAGTAAAATCGACGTTTCGGGCAAAAGCCTTTCATCAGGAATACCTGATGAAGGGCTTTTGCCCAAAACGTCGATTTTACTGCTCCTCGGATGTTGCCTGAACTGCTGTGCTCTTCCAGCACCACTAATCCAGAATCTGGTTTCCAGCGTCTGCAGTCATTGTTTTTACCTAGTAGGAGTATACATAAGAGAGAAATCAGGAGGGCAGAAACGGGAAATAAGATAGCTTTGGCAAATAGAGTTAAGGAGAATCCAAAGAGTTTTTACAAATGCATTAAGGACAAAAGGGTAACTAGGGAGAGAATAGGGCCCCTCAAAGATCAGCAAGGCAGCTATTGTGTGGAGCAGCAGGAGATGGGGCAAATACTAAACGGGTATTTTGCGTCAGTATTTACTGTGGAAAAGGACATGGAAGATATAGAATGTAGGGAAATAGATGGTGACATCTTGAAAATGTCCATATTACAGAGGAGGAAGTGCTGGATGTCTTGAAAAGCATAAAAGTGGATAAATCCCCAGAACCTGATCAGGTGTACCCGAGAACTCTGTGGAAAGCTAGGGAAGCTAGAGAAGTGATTGCTGGGCCTCTCACTGAGATATTTGTATCATCGATAGTCACAGGTAAGGTGCCGGAAGACTGGAGGTTGGCTAACGTGGTGCCACTATTTAAGAAAGGTGGTAAGGACAAGCCAGGGAGCAATAGGATCAGTGGAGTGCCACAAAGATCGGTGCTGGGTTCACTAATTTTCATCATTGATATAAATGATTTAGATGTGAGCATAAGAGGCATAGTTTGTAAGATTGCTGACTACACCAAAATTGGAGGTGTAATGGACAGCAAAGAAGGTTACCTCAAATTACAACAGGATCTTGATCAGGTGGACCAATGGGCTGAGAAGTGGCAGATGGAGTTTAATTCAGATAAATGTGAGGTGCTGCATTTTTGGAAAGCAAATCTTAGCAGGATGTATAAACTTAATGGTAAGGTCCTAGGGAGTGTTACTGAACAAAGAGACCTTGGAGTGCAGGTTCATAGCTCCTTAAAAGTGGAGTCACAGGTAGATAGGATAGTGAAGAAGGAGTTTGGTATGCTTTCCTTTATTGTTCAGAGTATTGAGTACAGGAGTTGGGAGGTCATGTTGCAGCTATACAGGCCATTGGTTAGGCTACTTTTGGAATACTGTGTACAATTCTGGTCTCTTTCCTATTGGAAAGATATTGTGAAACTTGTAAAGGTTCAGAGAAGATTTACAAGGTTGTTGCCAGGGTTGGAGGACTTGAGCTATAGGGAGAGATTGAATAGGCTGGGGCTGTTTTCCCTGGAGCATCGGAGGCTGAGGGGTGACCTTATAGAGATTTCTAAAGCCATGAAGGGCATGGATAAGATAAATAGACAAAGTCTTTCCCCTGGGGTGGGGGAGTTCAGAACTAGAGGGCATTGGTTTAGGATGAGAGGGGAAAGATTTAAAAGAGGCAACTTTTTCAGACAGTGGATGGTGCGTGTATTGAATGAGTTGCTAGAGGAAGTGGTGGAGGCTGGTACAATTGCAACATTTAAAAGACATCTGGATGGGTATATGAGTCGGAAGGGTTTGGAGGGATATGGGCCAGGTGCTGGCAGGTGGGACTAGATTAGATTGGGATCTGGTCGGCATGGACAGGTTGGACCGAAGGGACTGTTTCTGTGCTGTACATCTCTATGACTCTATGATGATGTTACCTCGTATGGTGCTGAAACGTCTGAAAACAAACCTTCCAGCTCAGTGAGCAAACTTACAACCTGAACCTCAACATGAGCTACAAATTTCCTCAAACATCGCGAATAATATGGTCGTCAGGTTGAAGCAGAAAAGAGGACAAGTTTCAACAGATGAAAATTCATATGTGATAAATGAATCAATTTTTTTCTGATAAAAATGACTCCTCCACTTTATTCCTTATCATTCATAGGGAAGCATGGAAGTTTACGTCTTGGTCACCATCCTTCTCTAAATTAATATTGCAAAAACATATTAATTGGTTATTTATCTCATTGCTATTCGTAAAAAGTTATTGTGTAAAAATTGGCTATTGCATATTTGTGCAATGCAATGGCAATTAAACTTAAAATACTTTATTAGCTGCAAAATGTTTTAGGATATTCCAGGTCATTAAAAAAACTATATAAATGTCAATTTAATAATCTCTTCCCGTGATTTAAGGTACTTGTTAACACTGCATTCATATTAATTCAAGCAACAGCCGAGACATTCCTAAATATATACCAAGAGAAGAGGTGTATCTTAAACCAGAGTTTACATTATGGCAATATCACTCTAGCACAAAGAAAGTAATAGAAAAAAATGTTTGCATTAATGGTGTATTGGGCCTAGCCTTCAATTTATCCTTGACAAATGTAACATTTCTTTTCTTTCAATACAGCATATACTTGTGAACAGATGATTTGAACTGAAGAGGAATTTTTATTTTCTTCTATAATTTAACATTATATGGTCATCTTAAAATATCGGGTACTTGAGAATTTCACACATTAGAAGATACTGATGTAATATAAGATCAGCTCTTCCATTCTAGTTTCAATACAAATTAGCTGTCTCAGGATTCTCATACTATCCATGCTTCTGATCTACCTGATAACTTTCCATAATGTTATCCTTTTCCATTTTGCTTAACTCTCTATTATGATGACAAATTGTCTATTTTCCATACGATGGCTGAATGCTGCTTAGGTGACTCAGCTTTATACATAAGATCTAAATATTACATACTGCATAATAATTAATCAATCATAATTATATTTGTATAGCACCTTTCACAGAGAAACTGCTCAAAATGATATTACACACTTGCAATTTGAAGTACAGTGCCTTTTATGATAACAGCAATTCTGCACAATGAAATGAATTTAAGTTCATTAATATTGATTTAAGGAGAAATGTTCCCCAGAACATTGCAATAATCTTTCCACTGCAACTTTCACAACTGGCTCCTTCCTACAGTCCTGTCGCAACACCATGGTTAAATTTGATTTAATATCTCCGTTATGCATTATGATAGGCAGAGCTTCCATTCTATCACATTTTTACAAGTAGCACACATTTCAATAATTGTCACAGAGTCATAGTCATAGAGATGTACAGGACGTAAACAGACCCTTCGGTCCAATTTCTCCATACTGACCAGATATCCTAACCTAATCTAGTCCCATTTGCCAGCACTTGGCCCATATCCCCCTAAACCCTTCCTATTCATTTACTCATCCAAATGTCTTTTAAATATTGTAATTGTACCAGCCTCTACCATTTCCTCTGGCAGCTCATTCTATATACGCACCACCCTCTGCATGAAAAGGTAGCCCTTAGGTCCCTTTTAAATTTTTCCTCACTCACGCTAAACCTATGCCCTCTAGTTTTGGATTGCCCAACCCAGGGAAAAGATCTTGTCTACTTATCCTATCCATGCCCCTCATGATTTTATAAACCTCTATGAGGTCACCCCTCAGCCTTCGACACTCCAGGGAAAACAGCCCCAGCCTATTCAGCTTCTCCCTCTAGCTCAAATCCTAGAGCCCTGACAACATCCTTGTAAATCTTTTCTGAACCCTCTCAAGTTTCAAAACATCATTCCTTTAGGAGGGAGACCAGAATTACACACAATATTCCAAAACTGGCCGAACCAATGTCCTTTACAGCCGCAACATGACCTCCCAACTCTTATACTCAATGCACTGACTAATAAAGGCAAGCATACCAAATGCCTTCTTCACTATCCTATCTACCTGTGAACTCCACTTTCAAGGAACTACGAACCTGCACTCCAAGGTCGCTTTGTCCAGCAACACACCTCAGGACCTTACCATTAAACATATAAGACGTGCTCTGATCTGCCTTTTCAAAATGCAGCACCTCTCATTTATCTAAATTAAACTCCATCTGCCAGTCCTCGGCCCATTGGCACATCTGATCATGATCCTGTTGTATTATGAGCTAGCCTTTTTCGCTGTCCACTGCACCTCCAATTTTGGTGTCAGCTGCAAACTTACTAATTGTCTTTACTTAGTATTTTGGCCAGTGTTGTTTGTGAACTCAAAAGACTTACTTTCTAGGCCATGAGAATATTTCAGGAAGTGATTTTCTGAAAAAGCAGGCTGAATGTGCGTTTTTATCCCATAGAATAAACTTTGTACCAATTATTTATGTAAGGTAAACGAGTGAAATAACAAGGATTGCAGCCCAACAAAATAAACTTTTCCCTTTTGATTCTTAAAATTGATAAAATTGCCCATCGTTTACGCTTTAATGTAGACTTCAAAGAAATATTTACCTGCTGTAACCTCAGTAAAATGTTTTAAAGCCTGATTTTCATGGGTGAGGTTGCACTGAATTGGTCCTTGAAACAATAGGAAAATGAGCTTTTCTTACATGCTGGCGATATGATTATTTGGGCTGCCTTACATTAGACATGGTCTAGATCAGGGTGGTGCTAGAAAAGCACAGCAGGTCAGGCAGCATCCGAGGAGCAGGAAAATTGACGTTTCAGGCAAAAGCCCTTCATTAGGAATGAAGGCAGGGAGCCTCCGGGATGGAGAGATAAATGGGACCCTCCACTCTGGAGGCTCCCTGCCTTCACTCATGATGAAGGGCTTTTGCCCGAAACATCGATTTTCCTGCTCCTCAGATGCTGCCTGACCTGCTGTGCTTTTCCAGTCCCACTCTAATCTAGACTCTGATCTCCAGCATCTGCATCCTCACTTTTGCCTTACATTAGTCACAGATAAGCAGCCTGAGCAGAAAACACGGTGGAACATATTTTCAATGGGTATTAACCTATCAATTTCCAGACTAAATAAAAATTTGGAAGAAGTAGATCTAAAGATTAAAAAAATCCAATTTATATTTTATGTACACTGATTTCATGATAAGCACAAATCAACAAATAAGGCTTGGAGGTTTCAAAACTAATAGGAATAAATTTAAGCAAGATGGATGAACTAATAGCGCAAAAAAAAGTCCAGTCTGGTGACTATAACAGAGCCAACAGTGGAAGATATTTAAGGGGGTATTTCAGAATGGACAGAATGGATACATTCTAACAAGAAAAAAAACTGGGAGAGGACCCACCATCCCTGGTTAACTAAAGGTATTAAAGATGATATCAAACTTAAAGAAAATACATATAAGTATGCAATTATGGGCAGAAAACTGAAAAGAACATAAAAACAATAAATATTACTAAAAGATTCATAAGGACAGAAAAAATCAGGGTATGACAGAAAGCTAGAAAGAAATATAAAGAGAATTGATTTTTTAAAAAGTTTCTATTGATACTTAAAACAGAGTTAACAAAGTGAACATTGGTCCCTTTAAAAAGTGAAACTTGGATATTGATGTTTAAAATAAGGAGATGGTGGATGAATTGAACAGATATTTTGCATTGGTCTTCACTTCAGAGGATATAAGTGACATTCCAGAAATAACTGTAAATCAGGAAATGGAAGAGAAGGAGAAAACTGGAGAAAATTACAATCACTTGTGAACTGGTAGTGAGCAAATTATTGGCACTGGGTCTGGCAAGCCCTCTGGTTATGATGGCCTTCATCCTAGGGTCTAAAATGAAATGGCTAGTAAGACAGTGCATCAGTTTTAATTTTGCAAAATTCGCTGGATGCAGGGAAGATTCCATTAGGTTGGAAAATAGCAAATGTAACTCTTTTATTCAAAAGGAGTGAGAGAAAGCAGGAATGTGTAGGCTAATTAGCTTAACCAATGTCATAACAAAAATGTTAGAAATTATTCTTAAAGAAGTCACAGCAGGCAACTTAAATAAGTTCAAGATAATCAGGCCAAGTTAATATGGCTTTGTAAAAGGGATATCACATTTAGCTAATTTATTGGAATTCTCTTTGAAGAAGTAACATACGCTATCGATGAGGGAGACCCATTGGATGTATTGTACTTAGATTTCCAGAAGTCGTTTGATAACGTGCCATATTAAAATTACTGTGGAAACTAAAAGTTCATGATGTAGCGGGGATCATATTGATACAAATAGAAAATTGGCCTACTAAAAGAAAACAGACAGTTGGCATCATGGGACCTTCCTTGAGTTGGCAAAATGTGCCACAGGGATCAGTGCTGGGGGCTTGAATTTTTACAAAATATATAAATGACTGAAATGAAGAGACAAAAGATACAATTGCTAAATTTGACAATGATGCCAACATAGTTATCAATTTAAATTGTGAAGAGGACATAAGAAGGCTACAAAAGGTATAGAGAGGTTAAATGAATGAGCAAAGACCTGGCAAATGGAGTATAATATGATAAAATGTGAAATTGTCCACTAGATAGGAAAAATAAGAAACATATTATCAAAATGGTGAGAGATTGCAGAGCATTAAGATGAGTGTGCTAATTCATGAATCACAAAATATTAGTATACAGGTACAGTAAATAATTAGAAAAGCTAAGAAAATGTTTGTTGCAATGGCAAGTGATGCAAAATCAGGAAGGCCATGCTTTAAACAAAAAACTGAAAGAACTGCTGGAAATCAGAAACAACAATAGAAATTGCTGGAAAAAATCAGCAGGTCTCGCAGCATCCATGCAGAAAAATCATAGTTAACATTTTGGGTCCAGTTACCCTTCTTCAAAACTGAGCTTATGCTTTAGTTTCATAGGGTGCTGGTCAGACCACATTGACTCCTTATTTACATTAAGATGTAAGTGCACTGGAGGCAAATCAAAGAAGCTTTACTAAACTATATATGGAAGTAGGCAGGTTGTCTTACGAATTAAGTGTGAACAGGCTAGGTTTTAATAATTGCAGTTTGGAAGAGTAAACGGTGACTTGATTGAAACATCTAAGATACTGAGGGATCTTGACAGGGTGGATATGTTTCTGCTTATGGGAGAATCTAGAAGTAGGTGTCACAGTTTGAAAATAAGAAGTCTCCCAGTGAAGACAGAGAAGAGGAGAATTTTTTTCTCACAGAATGTTGAGTGACTTGGGAGGACTCTTCCTCAAGGATGGTGAAAGCAGATGTTTTGAACATTTTTAAGACAGATAGATACATTTTTGATAAGCAAGAGGGTGAAATCTTGTTTGGGTTAGTTAGGAATGTATAGGAATCAGATCAGCCATTGAATGGTGCAGCAAGCTTGAGGGGCTGTGTGGTCTAGTCCTGTTTCTAATTTGTACATTTATATAACATAGGCCTGATCATATAAATGTACATTCCTGGCAGGCAAAGCTTCATATCATAAGCATGTATCAATACATTTATATCTTATACATTCACTATTTTATTACAAATGAAATGGCCAGATCATCATTCTATCTTGCCGTCATGTTCTAGCTACCCAGGCTTGACTAATTCAGCTGGGCCACTCCCCGTCAACTTGCCTGGAGGTATGCCCGAACATTGTGGTTACAGGTCAATACTCCATTGCCAAATCTTTTTGAGGGAAGACTAAATGGCAAAGGTCAAATTAAAATCTTTTTTAAAGGGTAACCAAGCAATGCAAGGAATATTCTGCAATGACCAAGCAGTGTAAATCAAAGCAGTGAAATCATTTGCTATTTATTTTATTTAAGTTCAATATGTAATAAATTTATTTTTGGAGGATTTCATAATCATTTCCAAGAAAGCACAGGGTCATTTGATAGTGCTATGTGTTATTGCAGTTCCATATTGTTTTATTTGTGCATTCATTGAATGTTGTCCAAGGCTTTTTGGAACAGGCATGAAAATATAATGCTGAAACCGGAAGTATAATTTTTCGAAAGCTTCTATTTTTACTGAGACTGCTTTATGCTGTCATAGGCTAATTTGTATAAGAATTTCTGGGACTACTGATTTGCATATCAATATAATGTAAATTTGAATGAATAGAGTCACTGTATATTGTTACGCTACTTATGTTTAATGTTCATAAGCACAAACTTTAATATTCTATTCTGTGCCATAGTATTTTACTAGCTAATGCTACGGTGAGACAATTTATGTATAAGATATGATTTGCATGACGTTTTTGCCTACATCCAGTGATAATGAAACTTTATCCCAAGGATGCAACAACCTGATTCAATTTGCTTTACTGCACATACTAAGCTGAATTGAATTACTATCAAGTTCATTTGCTATCCTTTCAATGTATTACACAACAAAACAGTCACTTGAAAGTTATTGCCACTGGTATACTGCATGGAATTGTGCTGTTTTTAAAACGTAAAGCTGAATGGTGCATTGTGAATGTTTCTGCAGCTGCACTTGCATGACTGTTGACATGGATATCTGATATTTGCATATCTTGTAAATTCCATGTCAGCTTCTGTGTCTATCTAGTGAATTGTTTGCACAAGGTCAACAGCTAAGGTTAATTTACATGCCTCTACCAGCCATTTAAACAACAGAATTTGAAGTTCCCTGCAGGCCAATGTGCCATCAGAGGCTGCAGGATGGGACTTCCAGCTGCTAGTCTTGAGTGAAGAATAAATGGTGTATATTATCACAGAGGAGAAATCCAAAGGTGCCATAAAATGTTTTGTTTGCCTAAGGGTACTAATGGAGACCTTGATTTAACATTACATCTAAAAGACATACCTTTGTTAGTGAGGTTACAATCTCCTCTCTCTCCTTTCAGTAGGATACTTGATGGTGGTGCTGAAATACACATATTCTGTGCAAAAATGCACACTACTGGAAGAAACAGGACAGAGGGTTACAGCATTGTGCTGAGTAGACTGCAGGTATGTGAGTTCTGAAAGTTGCAAAAATGCTGCACCAAGTCATACAAATATCATCTATATGATTGATTACGGAGATGTGGAGTGAAAAATCATTTCTTTCAAATCAATATATTAAAGAATATGCTGTAAAAAGCTGGATATCATTATATTTAGCACTTCTGAACATTAAACAGAAATAAAGGATGTGTACAATCAGGATTTAATGAGCTTGGTTTAGCAAATGACAATACTATAACTGAAACTCAAACAAACTGCAATCTGAGAACTGGCAGGAGAATAAGAAATGGCATTAAGAAAGAGTTTGCATGTGCACAGATTATGGAAACACCCTCTCTCACAACAGAGAGAAGTAAATAGCAAATCAAAAAAGACAAAATCTAGGTTGCACGAATGTTTCATAATTAAAGTACAGGAAGTTAGCACACCCTAAGCAATGATTCTGCATAGGTGGGGCACGGTGCAAAGCAATTATTACCCCTCATTCATTTAAAATTTCCCTCAAGTGGGTGTGAGGAATGTTAGCCCACTGTTACATGGGTTTGAACATGCTTACACATCAAGTTATCTGGATTGGTGCCCAGGGCTGAGTAAAGCAGATGCTGGAAATGTTTTAACTCTTTCAATTCTGCAGATTTTTTTTCATTAAAGCTGCTAATTCTTTGTGAATCTCTAATCTTGCTTTGCAAAGCACGGGACAGATTTTTCTTCCTGTGGTGGCATGAACAGTGGCAATGAAGGTGGTAAAATACAGAGAGAATGAACTAAATCAAAATCTCAAAGCCAAAAAAGAATTTTGCGATTCCCCCCTCATGCCTTAAATAGTGACTTCAGAATCTCATTATTTAGCTGCAAGTATCTTATTAAAAAGTGTTGATTTCAGGCAGGTTCAGAGTGTGTGGTTCACTATGGCCCATGTTGCCTTTTTGCACGCAATCATCTACTCTACAGCTCATTAATTATGCAACCTTTGGGATTGTTCCATTACTGATAGCTCTGTGAGGAACCAGATATTCAGATCTAGAAATTGAAATGGGCAGCAATTCAGCAAGAAATTGCTCTGTTTAAAATAGATAAATTAATAATGATGTATGGTTCAGTGTTCATAAACCAGAAAGGTTTTAACTTTTTCAAAATGCGTAATACAGAACAACCTCAGTTATCTGAACATCAATTATCCGAATTTTGGATTATCTGAGCAAGATCTCAAGGCCCCGATGCTTGGGTAAATTGTATTATCCGAACATTCAATTATCTGAATAAAATACTCCCCGCCCATGTCGGTTTGGATAATCGAGGTTGCCCCGTACTGGTTTTTGTGAATGCAATCAGTTTGAGTATATCAGCTTGAGTATATCAGCTTACAAATGTTTTTCTAAGTGCCCATATTTAATTAACTAATTGGTTAAATTTAAATTGAAGGAGTTATTTTGAAAATGGAGCTTATAAACAGAATTAAAACCATTAATTATGAAACCATAATAAATAACAGGTCGAATTTTATCAGAAATTGGCTAATGTCAGTTGTCGGTGATTTTCATGTTAGATTTCTCATAGTGAAGTCTAAAGAAATTTCTCATGCTATTTGTCTGAAATTTGCCTCATTACCTATGTACCATATCTCTGTGGTGCCCCACTAGCCTTATCCTCCCTCTTGCCAGAGGAGGAAGTATTGCCACTGCTGAGACATCCTGGAAATGGCAAATGCCGTTTCTAAAACTCAGTTGTGCACCCAGTCAAGTGCTGCCATGCAGAGACAGCCTTTCACTTTGCACATAATAGGAGAAGAACTAAAAATAAATATTTCTCAGGCTATACGTGGTTTGGCTGACATTTCATTGCAAAAACAAGTACACATTTGTAAATTTATTGTTATTTAGGGATCAAATTACACAGGTCACTAATCTTTAGCTGTCTTAGAAAACTATCTTAGGGAGGTTTTCTCATTTTCCTGTGCCCACCTTTGCATATAATAGGATGTTGGTGAATAGTTACAGGTGAGACAAAATCAGTTCTATGTCCTAATGTATCCTTTGAGATCTAGAATTGTCTTTTTGTGAATTGTGACTTACAGGCGTCATGTTGCATGTGAACATGTCTGCTTCACGGAAGTTACTTCCTTTAATCTGCAATGACCAACGACATGGCCACTGCAGCCTGTTTGGAGGCAGGATTTGTAAGCCACACAGTTGCACAGTGTATGCATTTCACATGCTAGCTACCATGATCATAGTAATAGGAAAACAGAGATTAGGAGCAGGAGTAGGCAATTCAGCCCTTTGAATCCACTCTGCCATTTAATATGCTTATGACTGATTTTATCCTAATCGCAAATTCACTTTCCTGCCTGCACCCCATGGCCCTTTACCCCATTTTCATCAGAATCATATCAATTTCTTTCTTGAAACTGTTGGTTAATTCTGCCTCTACTGCACTCTGGGGTAGTGAGTTCCACAGATTCACAACCCTCTGAGAGAAGTAGTTTCTCCTTATCTCAGTATTGAACCTACCTCCTCTAACTCTATATACAGTCATGGAGTCATAGAGGTGTACAGCATGGAAACAGACCGTTCGGACCAACCCATCCATGCTGACCAGATATCCCAACCCAATCTAGTCCCACCTGCCAGCACCCGGCCCATATCCCTCCAAACCCTTCCCATTCATATACCCATCCAAATGCCTCTTAAATGTTGCAATTGTACCAGCCTCCACCACATCCTCTGGCAGCTCATTCCATACACGTACCACCCTCTGCGTGAAAAAG
>NC_057722.1:35274486-35305342 GCF_004010195.1 Chiloscyllium plagiosum | reverse complement strand
GCATAAAGCCATGTTGACTATCCCGAATCAGTCCTTGCCTTTCCAAATATATGTACAGCCTGTCCCTCAGGATTCCCTCCAACAACTTGCCCACCACCGAGGACAGGCTCACCGGTCTATAGTTCCCTGGCTTGTCTTTACTGCCCTTCTTAAACAGTGGCACCATGTTAGCCAACTTCCTGTCTTCCTGCACCTCACCTGTGACTATCGATGATACAAATATCTCAGCAAGAGGCCCAGCAATCACTTCTCTAGCTTCCCCCAGAGTTCTCGGGTACACCTGATCAGGTCCATATCTCTGATTTCTTGTTCAAGACTCTCTATTCAACATCCACCTTATCAATGCCCTTTAGCATTTTATATACCTAAATTAGATCCCCCCTTTAATTGAACTCCTGCAAATATAAGCCCAAGCTATTCCATCGTTCCTCATGTGGCAGCCCATTCATCCCTGGAATCAACCTGGTGAACCTCCTCTGAACATCCCCCAATGTCACCACATCCTTCATTAAGTAAAGAGACCAAAACTGGACACAATATTCCAGGTGGCTGACACTTAAATAATTGTAACTACACATCTTTTCTTTTATAATCCAGTCTGTTTGCAATAAATTACAGGATTACATTTGCCTTTCTTATTATATGCTGCATCTACACATCCACTTTCTGTGATTCATGCACAAAGACATCCAGATCCCTCTGTACTTCTAGAAATCCAGATAGGCCACATCCACTGGATTCCCATTATTCGTTTTGCTGGTTATATCCGCAAAGAACTCTAGGAAGTTTGTTAAGCACGACTTATGAAGCTGTGCTGGCATTGGTAAATTCAGCTTTGTTTTTCCAAGTGTTCAGTATTCTTCTCCTTTATGACTGACTGCAGCAATTTTCCCACTACACAGGTCAAACTAACTGGTCTATAGTTTCCCACTTACCTCCTTTTTGAATAAGGGTGTCACATTAGCATGTTTCCAATGCACTGGTACTTTCCAGAATGCAGGGAATTATGAGACATCATAACTAACATATCCACTATCTCTGCTACTACCTCATTTAATACCCCAGGTAAGACTACAACCTGGACTGTGAAAGTCCCTTGAGAATGTCATGTCACTCACAAGTAGAGATTGCATGCACAAACAAAAGAAAAATGCTTACTGTGCCCACTCCGGATGTGATTGCAGCCATTTTCAGTTTCCAACATATTTTGACAAGTCATGCAAATATGGAAGGTAACGTAAATTGCACTTGGCACAGCAACTCCTAGGCCCAGCTTGGTTATCAAGTGGCCCCACAGTACAACTGATGAGCTATCAGTTCTGAGTTTCAGCATATTCACACACATCACTCTGAATTATAATTTCATCTCCCAATATTAACCTCTAAGCCCTGAACCCACAGCTTAGTCATGTCACTGTCCCCTTATGGAAGCCAGGGTGGTAATGACCATCAATCACCACCCCCCACCATTCCACCAACCCCACTACCTGCAGTAACTTAAATCCTCCAATGCAATATCATGTCCGACCTTGATTTATTGTCCTTTTTGCATCCCAGCAAGCTGCCTACAATCCTCAGAATTGGCTTTTCCAAATTTATCAGTGACCCCCTGATGAACTCCACTGATTTTCACTGAGCTGACCTCAGGCCCACTGTGCCTTAATGACAGACCAACTTGAGGGACAGCCTAACTGATAAGTGACCCGGCACAGAATGTGCAGACCCCCAACTGTCTTATTACGATTCCACAAGCTGGTAGCACTGCATCAGACTGTCATGATATGGATCTCCTTCCCCTGATTGCCCCAAAAGACTGACTGACTCTGTCCAAGTTCCTGGACTGATACTGGAGTCAGCTCTTGACTAGATGTGCCTGTACCCCTGACAGAAGGATGTCTCTCTTGACTTGAGGATTACTTCCCTTAGTTTTTGAGACACAGACAATCGGTTAATGAGCATGAACAGATTTGCCATGTATGCTTTAGGCACATAATGCAGCTGTGAGACTAATGTTACATGATGCTGGAACACAAATTCACCCTCTTGTCTGATGACTGCTGACAATCATGACTGGCTGCTTAGTTTTGTGTCTGCACTAAACAGCAAGTCAAGATAGAAGTTCTGTGTGCCATTCAGCCTTAACTGAGGGGGCAAAGTGCGAAAAGGCAAGGCAATGCAAGGCAGAAATGCTGTGAGCATTCAATTTGATGTAAAGTGAATGAGCGCTAAAACAGCAAGCAAGATGCGCCCTGGGTGAATTTATGAATTGAGTGCAAGTCCTGGCAGCAGATTTCCAATGAAAAATGCTACTGTGCTCTGAAGTATAGCATTGAAGTACAGAACCATATTATACATGGATTGGAGATGTGCCATGAGGGCGCAGTTAGGCTAGTACATATCTAATACCAACATCTGTAGACAAGGCACTCAGGTGGTTGCTAACAATGAATTGCACCCTGATTTTAGTGAACCTCACCTTATTTTCCCGACTGATTTGCCAATGCTCACATTGTCCAGGGACTGGGAAGATTCCAATATTGGAATACAAAAAAATACAAATAAATATAAATAAGATATAAAAAGATTGGAAAATAAACAATTAAAAGGTGACCTTATTGACTGGTATAAGATCCTTAGATGAGTAGATGCTGAGAGATGGCTTCCCTTTCTGGGAGAGTCCAGGAACAGAGGGCATAGTCTCACATCTGAGTTAAGACAGATGAGGATTCCCCTCTGATTGAGGAATGCATCTATGGAATTCTTCACAACAGATGGCTGTGGAGGTCGTGTTATTAATATTCAAAGTTGAGACAGACCAGTTTTTAATCAGTAAGGGAATCAAAGGTCATAGTAAAAACATAAGAAGATGCATTTTTGTTAACTTCAAGAGATGGGTGCGCAAAGTGATCTGGCAGCAGTTTTCCAATGATAGGCATCAGTATTCTCCAAAGTACTGCATTGAAGTGTAGAACTGCCCTGCAAGTGAATCAGACATGTGGAAAGAGATTGCAGTGAGACTAAAACATATCAGTTACAAAGATCTGTGAAAGGGTCGCTGACCATAGACTGCACCCTGAGATGTTGATGACCAGTGTCCATGATGAAGGGTTGGAGGAATGATTGGCAAACTGGAGTAGCTAGGTAACAGCTTTGACTATTATGTCAGGAACCATCACCATCTATATTCTATCCAGAGAATTGGAAACTGTGTATAAATAAGGTAGGTTAATTAATAATGAGACGTTAATGCACATTACTGCTTGCAAATAGGCCTCTCACCGTTCACTATTAAGGATCTTGTCTCCCTGTTTGACACTTGGTTGAAAAATTGGATGGCTGTTAATGGGGGCTGTTAGTGGCTGATAATGCTTCGTATGCAGTACCAGCCCCTGTGATGACAAGGCCTGGTGTGCGAGTTGGGGAAGGACATAGGGGAAGGTGCTCAAGCCCTAAGATTATTGAACAATACTTAGTCCAGAAGGGTGTGGATTCCCAAGTGGAAAACCAGATGCTGTTCTTCCAGCTTACACTGAGCTTTGCTGGAACACTGTAGCAAACCCAAAACAGAGAGATTGGCAAGAGAACATCTTGGTATTGAAACGCAAGGCAACTGGAAGCTCAGGGTCAACTTTGTGGACAGAATGTGGGTGTTTTTTTGCCAAAGCGTTTGCAGGTGTTTGGATGGAAAGTCACCCCTTGTACACATTTGATTTGTCATGATGTTTCAAAGGCAGCTGTCATAATAGATTGTCAAAGAATGACGGCATTATTGTTTAGAGGGATGTGGGCCAAACACAGGCAAACGGGACTAGTTCAGTTCAGGAAATCTAGTCAGCATGGTTGAATTGGGGTGAAGAGCCTGTTTCTGCACTGTATAACTCTATGTTTGCAGCCAGGATTCAGGACATTCACATCAAGGCACTGTAAATGATCAGTTGGACATTGAAGAAGTGAAATTTCTCTCAGCTGCAGGAGAGGGCAGAGTTGATATCTAGTACTCAAAGCAATATGTGTGCAGTTGACAGCATTCTGCACCACGGTGAAGCCTGTAAACCTCATAAAGCCATATGTACACTCCGCCTGCTTCTCTCTAGCAAGAGAAGTGAATAGAGACCTCCTGTATGCAACAATGAAATGAGAATAGAGAGATGTTGCAAATATCTCCAACTTCAGCCAGGCATATTGAAGGTCATTGTGGTCACCTTCACAATCACTGACAATGGGGTCCTTGCCTTATGCTCATCTTGCGTTAGTGGCTGCAGCCAGTAGCAGATTTTGAGGTGGTGATAATTTATTGTCAAACATTTATCCACATTGAGGTTCAGATATGAAGATTGCTCTAAGAAGACCATGGGTATATATGACCTCCTGATGAGAGCTTTTCTTCGCCTCTTTTTTCTCCTTCTTTCAACGTAAATCATGTTCTGTGTGACCTCTATTCATTCTTCAGCTCATGCTGTATCCCAAGGGGAACGTCTGTTTCTGCATGCACACTGGCTAGTGCAGAAACATAGACGTCAGTATATTTACATTCAGAACCTGCCACACCACTTCCTGTAGACTTTGCAACTTATAATAACTACAGAAACAACAATTATTGAGGAACTGTAGCAACAGCAGAAATCATTAACTAATCTAAAAGTAATTGATGATTCCTCCATGTAACACTAGTGTAGGGTGCATACTTATGTTGAACTCACGTTTCAATGCGTAAGGTTAAACGAGAATGCTAGTTGCAAGACAGATCTGTAAAAATGGCACCACTGGCACCAACAGAATGGTTTCATACTGATTGATGACATATTCTTCCCCCCCTCCATTCTGCAGGACATTTCCTGCATGCATGTGTACTAATGTCTGCCCCAAAGTGATGTCTGGTGTGATTTATTTCACAAACGACATGTGCTTTAGTGATGCTATTTCAAAATTCCAAGACTTTCATTGTGTCTAAAAAAGATGGCAATTAACCCAAGTTCTTATCCATTGGTTTATAGATAAGTCAAAGTTTAGTTGACTAGTGGCTCAAGAACTCCAGAATTCTTCTAAGTAGTAAATTTTCTGAGATGTGCTAATTGCAGGTTACTTGCATCTATATTTGCTACAACTTAAAACTTCAGAGCAGTGCTCTGACAGCTAGTGCTTCCAAATAAACCTGTTGGATTATAACTTGGTGTTGTGTGATTTTTAACTTACGACTTCAATTTTCTCCTTTTAATAATCACATCTAACTCATAATGGATGACTTGATTTACATAAATGAAATTGCCAATTGATGGGAGCAATTCCTTATCTTGGCACATGGTGAAGACATATTTATTGGAGAAACAGCAATCCTTAACATATTTTGTTTGTTTTTGAACAGTATAAGTAACTAAGACACATTTGTAAAAAAATTTCACATCATAATTGCTTGCATATAAGTAATGGTGAGAATAACACTCTAATTACAGTAATACATAAAAATGGCTCATGGTAAATGTACAAACTTATTTATAATAGCATATGAGAAAGGTAAAAATAATCTTTAAGGTATCTCAAAAGATAAAAATAATCTTTAAGCTATCCCAAATCTTTAAATTAAATCAGAAGTACTCATCATTTCCTAAATAATAAAGGATAAAATACAATTGCACATAGTGTCACTTAAGCAGATTTAAAACATTAGTTTTAACTAACACTTGAATTGTTTTGGCAGTTGGAGTGTATAATAACAATGTTTGTTGTGTCATGTTTCCCATTCTGTAATTTAATATTTTAAATTCCACAGTTTAAAGTTCAATCTTTGTACCAATTCTGAAAGACTGCTGAACAGTAAGTGAAAAATTGATTGTTAATGTTTTTAAGACTTTCATTTAATACTGTGGCACGGTTAAATAATTCTTAAAATATTTGTCCATGATATGTAGGCATTGATGACTGGGTTAACAGTTATTACCTAACCCTAATTGCACTCAAATTGAGTGGCTTGCTAGACCATTTCAGAGACAGTCAAGAGCCAATAACATTGCTATGAATGTGGAGTCTCAGACAGATCAGACCAGGTGAGGATGGCAGATTTCCTTCCCAAAACGACATGATTGAACCAGATGTGTAGTTACAACAATTGACACATAGTCACCATTGGACTAGCTTTTAATTCCAGACATTTTTTTATATGTTAAATGCAAGTTTTATCACCTACCATGGTGGCATTCAAAACCATGACACAGACTAGTAGTCTGGTTTACAAATTCTAATAACATCACCGCTGTATCACTGCCTTTCTGGCAACATAAATAGATGTTCCTGACAGAAAATAATATGTGAGCAATCATTCAATTATCAGACTTACCTGGGAATTATTGTTACAGATAAGATGTTAACGTTTGAACGCAGGACACCTTGCATGATCTTGCAGATTGTTTCAGAGAACCTCTCTGGGACACCCACACCTACCAACCCCACCGCCCTGTGGCTGAACACTTCAACTCCCCCTCCCACTCTATCAAGGACATGCAGGTCCTGGGCTTCCTCCATCGCCAAACTGTTACCACCCGACGTCTGGAGGAACAACCTTGGGACCTTGCAATAACATGGGATAAATGTGGATTTCAACAGTTTCCTCATTTTCCTTCCTCCAACATTATCCCAGTCCCAAGCCTCCAACTCAGCACTGTCCTCCTGACCTGTCCATCACTCCCCTCTGACCTATCACCTTCTCCCTCACCTTCATCCACCTATCGCTTTCTCAGCTACCTTCCTTCCCAACCCCACCCCCCTTCCATTTATCTCTCAGCCCTGGCTCACACGCCTCATTCCTGATGAAGGGCTTATGCCCGAAACATCGATTCTCCTGCTCCTCAGATGCTGCCTGACCTGCTGTGCTTTCCCAGCAACACACTCTCCACACATATTTGAACCCTGGTTTACGAGCAGCTGCTTAATATGTGATTGAAACAAAACATACAAGTGAAAGATGCCCATGTCCATCAAGTACAGTTATCTTAAATAATAACTTGTTAAAATTTAAAGAAAAAGCTGTCAATACATGTTAGGAATGAATCATTTAAGAACTGCAAACTTTTATCATTTCTAGACAGTTAAGCTATTTTGTTATGTAATAATATAGAACAGAAAATTCTGTACAAAATTAGTATAAATCAGGGTATCCTGTGACAAGACAATTTTTTTTGAATACTCAACACATTTCAAAATAACTGAAAAAATCATTTTTTTCTCATATTCTTTTATTTTCAAGATTGTTTTACAATAGAGTACAGAAAATACTGCCTAGTGCTGTCAGAATTAAACTTCCAGCTGCCAGGTTTGTTTGGAGCCAGTATCAGTTCATGTACATCATGCAATACGTTAGGTATAACTCATTCCTTATAGAAGAATTCAAAAGAGGTTGACTTAAAAAAATCTAGTTATTGAGTTATCTAATAATCACCTTTACCCATCTACAGTTCAAAGGTTCAGACTTATTATTAAATTCCTTTTCAAATTCCTTAAATACCAGGAACATGTGGATTAGTAATTTGTAGATTTCTTGTTGGCTTTTTCAATATAATGTATTAAACAAACTGCCTGAATAGTTATTTTCCAGTTTTGATTATGCATTATTCTGGGAAAATTCTCTACATGGACAGTTATGAACTCTGATTTTGCTTTAAATGTTAGAACTATCCGTTCATAATACTAGTCGTCAAGAAATTGAGCAAATTATTCAATTGCAAATCAAAGAATTATTTTCCAGAGTCTTAGGTTAATACCCACTGTAGTAGTGTTAAATATAAATAATTCAGCCAAAGATGATAAATCAGATTTCAGATACATTTGAAATATCTTCCATAATTCAAGACATAATCTTTGCACACATATTTATAAATACTCATGAGATATTTCATATGTAACAATATTTAGTGCAAACTTATAAATTGAAATCTACACTTACTGTACATGATTAATTTATTGTAGATTCTTTTTATGCTGGTATTAAAAATACTCTGCTGGAAAGTAGCAAGCTTTCAAGCAGAAATACAACCACTTTAAGAAATATTGAAGCAATCATAACTTTCGCACTGTAAAAGCAATCCCATGCAGACCAGCAATGTTGGCTCAAGCTCTTATGGGCGCTAAGCTTTGGATTTATGCAAGTACCTAGAGAATGGTCAGTCATCCTTCCTAGTCCACTCATCCCCAACTGCATATATTATTTTTCAGCTGATATTTTTCCAGACTTCTTTTACCAAACTGAGATTATCTTCTTTGCTCAGTTTCTGCCAATTTATATTTTGTCTTCCATGTATTGCAGGGTTTCTATAGAACCATGGCCCATAAATTCCTGGAAAATAATGGTGAGTTCACTGCTGGACATGCACATGGATAGCAGTCAGTTGAGGGGTGTGTAGGTTGAGTTATTATTTTACATTAGGATTAAACCTTGGCCTGACATCATGGGCCAAATGGCCTGTTCTGTGCTGTACTTTTCTAATGTACAGTGCATAAGAAAGCTCAGAAATTCATGGCAAGCAGCCATTCTAAGAGTTCTAATGAGATAAAAATTCTGGACAACTTGTTGCCATTAAATTGCTGGCCCCAACAAAACATAAAATTTCACAGTCTCACTTAAGATTGGCACTACATTTCATATGGACGATGCAAATGTTGTGATTAATGGTCCTGACATGTCATTCAATTGCAGAGGCCAAAAAAGAAGTAATGAAACTTGTTCTATAAGCAAGTCGCAGATAGAGATAAGAGATATTTATAATTAAATGGTTTACATTTTTCTCACTTTCCATTTGTACCGTTTTTCTATCTTGAATCATTTTCTTTCTGTCTCACTCTTTTTTCACTTGCCGTTTCTTTCTCCCTTTTTAAATGTAATTGATTAAGGATATGGACTGTTGGACCTAATGTTTGGCAGGTCGCAAACATCGTTGATCACGCTATGTGCTTGTTCATTTGCATTTTCAGCCATATCCTTAAAATACATGACCTAGACAGTGAGAAAAACTCCAGTTCTTGGTGAGTTATGAAATCAGTTTGAGGTCTACGATTTTTCCTGATCTATATCAAAGACCAACTTGGCCATGGAGGGCTGAAAATGTGTTGCTGGAAAAGTGTAGCAGGTCAGGCAGCTTCCAAGGAGCAGGAGAATCGACGTTTCGGGCATGAGCCCTTCTTCAGGAAGAAGGGCTCATGCCTGAAACGTCGATTCTCCTGCTCATTGGATGCTGCCTGACCTGCTACACTTTTCCAGCAACACATTTTCAGCTCTGATCTCTAGCATCTGCAGTCCTCGCTTTCTCCTTGGCCATGGAGGGTACAACTTCAAAATTTGCAAATGACTAAACATGAAAGTATTGTGAACTGTCAGTTGGATAATGATAGACTTCAAGAGACATAGATTGATTGGTAGAATGGGTTGACATGTGGCAGATGAAATTTAATGCAGGGAAATTGAAGTCATTCATTTTGACAGGAAGGAGAAATGGAAATAGAAACAAAAGAGTACAGTTCTAAAGGGATGCAGGAGTAGGAGAATCTCAGAGCATGTATGCACAAATTGCTGCAGGGTGGCAGAACAATTTGGGAAAATATTTAATAATAGTATAGTGATGAAGTCACTGGACTAATAATCCAGAGGTACAGGCTAACATTCCAGGGACATGTCCAAATCCTCAGGTGGTAGCTGGTAGAATGTAAATGCTGTTAATAAATCTGGAATTGAAAGTTACTCTCAGCAATGTAGACCATTAAACTATCATCCATTGTTATAAAGACCTTTCTGCTTTACCAATGCCCTTCAGGGAAGAACATCTTTCATTACCTAGTGTGATTCCAAACCCAAGATATAATGGTTGACTAATAACTACCCTCTGAAATGGCGTAGCAAGCCATTCAGTCCAAGGACAATTAGCTCTGATGAAGAGTCACCTGTACTTGAAAAATTATCTTGTTCTCTCTCCACAGATGCTGCCTGATATGCTCTGATCTCCAGCATTTTTTTGTTTTCAGTACAGATTCCAGCATCTGCAGTAATTTGCTCCTACTGTAGAATTTGTGATGGGCAACAAATGATCACTACCAGTGACACCCACATCCCATGAATCATAGAATACCTAGCATGGAAGCAGCCCATACCAACATTCCAAAGAGCATCCCACTCAGAATACCCGCCCTCCCTATTTCCCATATTCTGCATTTCCCATAGTTAATCCTCCTAGACTGACATTATGGACAATTTAAAATGGCCAACCTACCTATCCTACACATCTTAGGATTGTGGAAGGAAACTAGAGCACCTGGAGAAAATCTGTAGCAAACTCCAGATAGTCACCAGAGGGTGGAATCGAACCTGGGTCATTGGAGTTGTGAGGTAGCAGAGCTATCCACTGAGCCATCATGCCAATCAATGAAAGAATAAAGAAAAATGAAAGATAAAGTAATAAAAAAACTTGGTCTTTTGAAGTAAAACGTATAGAAAATAAAAACAAGAAAGCTATGATGAATTTTCATCAGTAAAGATCTGGCTCTAACAGGGGTAATGTCTCCAATTCAGTGCTCTGCTTTTTAGGAATGATCAGGTGCAAGATCGATTTGGGACTTCAAATGGATTTGGGAAGCTGGAGTTACTTTCTTTCGGAAAAATTACAACTGAATGGAGATTTGACAGAGATGTTCAAGATAATGTTTTTTTTTCTTTAGATTCATTCACAGGATGAGGGCATTTTATTGATGAGGGCAGATTTTATTGCACACCCATGATGGACATTAGTCATCCAGATGGGTTTTCAAACAATCAACAAGATTCACAGTCATCATTAGACTCTTAATTCCAGACTTTTTTTTATTGAATTCAAATTCCACTGCCTGCCATTGGCAGCATTCAAACCCGGGTCCCCAGAACATTATCTGTGTCTCTGGATTAACAGTCCAGGGATAACACCACTAACCCATCATCTGGAGAATAGGGACAACCTAAGGAAGAGCAACATGAGAATTTTATTTTGTAAGCAGAGTATTGAATGCACTGCCCAACAGTGATGGAAGCAGATCCAATTCTGGCTTTCAAACGGGAACTGCTTCATTAAGGGTGGGTGTAGTTAACTCTCTCTTGCTATTGAGGGCCATGACCGCCTCAACGGCTTCTGTCTCTGTTGTAGTCATTCTATGGACGGTTCCAGACCACGGTTTATGCAGACGTTAACACGGGCCAGCTCACAGCTGAGTGTTTGTGAAAATGACTGGTGCATGTGGTTGGAGTGCCCTGTGACCTGAGAACCTGCAAGGTCTTTGATCGTTCCCGTTCCTCTCCCCCGCCTCCATCTGCAGGCGCTGCGTCAGTTCCCTGATTCATGCGGTTATTTTTGAACGCCAGTTCTTGAAAAGCTGTCACGACATTAAGTGCAGTGGCGTGCGAATCGTCAAGGCTAATCGCCGCAGTGAGCCGCCATATGGTTTTCGTAATTTGAGAGATGAGCTGCTACATGAACGCGATCGTTTTCACCCGCGGAGCCCCACAGACGCACATTCACCGGATTTTGTACGTGGGCAGCTCATCGTCCCCGCGTCCAATTACTGCGGGAAACCACTCTGTCTGTACCTGCACTCGCTTCTCAACCACTCGTTGTGAACTTATTTAACACATCTCTCATGTTTCAAATGCTGAATCTGGTCAGCAGTCATTCCTATCCTTTGCGTTTGGTTTTATATTTGTTTAAAATGTAGGCAAAACAAAAATCGCAACAAATGAGAGCTAGAGAGAGAGCACGGTGAGCTATTTACAGAGGCTGAAGTCTGGCTTTGTGTTTACTCAGCAGTGCGTGCACGCTGCTGTTCTCCCTGTTCTGCTGCACGCAAGCCTCGTCCTATCTAAACATTACTCATTCTGTCATGCAGCTCGTACAACCAAACTCATCACAGCCCCAGTGACCTTTTTGGAGATTTCCGGTGTTGGGAGTGCGTGTGTTTCTGCAATAGATGTCGTGCCCAGCAGTTTGCGGGGCTACAGAGTCTGATCTCCAGCTACAGCTTTTTCACACTTAGTCACGCAGGGCCAGAAAGTCAGGTGCGGCTGCTGAGATTATACTTCCTTATCGACACGGCTCACAGCCTCAACAGAAAATCCCAAAAGAGCAATACCCACTTTGCACGCAGATACACCAAATTTACTTTTCACACGGAAGCCAGCTCACGACACCGACGTAACTGACATACCAGTAATGATTTTTTTTCTATGGATCAGGTTCCCTGTGGTACAATTCAATCAAGCTTGTTGCATGACTAACAAACGTGAATATAGTAATCTGCGTTCGTTTTGGTTTTCTTAACATGCAAAAATTAATGCTTAGGAGCAAAGCAAAGGAGGAATATAAATCATCACAAAAGTCAATATTATTGTAGAAACTCCATGTGAAAGGTGAATTTTAAATTTTGCCTTTTCGACAATTAAATATTGTGCGATATCTAATGGAATATGCAGAAGGAGTAAAAATTAAGCATAAAATGACATCTCGTCCTCAAGGACTTGCAATTTTACTCCCAATAAATATTAGGAAGACCAAAGGCATTGTCTGTTGAGCGCAGCCAAATAAACTCTATCCCCTGAACTGGACTTGATCTCATACTCTGTCTGCATTAGTGAGGCTGTCCATTCTCACCTTTATATTTTCCCTCTCCACCCAAACCCTAGGCTCATCTGTTGTTGTAATTTGCATCTGTATTTCATTAATTCCAGATTGAACAATCCCAACTCTTTCCTGATCAACCTTTCAACTTCTCCATAAAGTTGAACTCATCCAAAACTCTGCCTTTCATTATCCAAGCTCAGATCTCATCCCATTCACACCATACTTATATGCCACATTGGCCCCTAGAACTTCAAAACAACAATTACTCAAGTTCTTGCCATGTTCAATTTGTCCAATGAATTTGCTACTCCTCCATTTAATACAATCATGGCTCGTGTCATCTCGACCTCAAGTACATTTGTTCTGCCCCCTCCGCATAACCCTTCAACCCATTATGAATTAAAAATTTATTTCCTCCTTAAATTTCCTCCCAGCATCCACCGCACTTTGGGGTAGTGAATTCCATAGATTTATGACCCTTTGAGAAGTAATTTCTCCTCATCTCTTTTAAATCTGCTACTCCTTATCATAAAACTCTGATCTCTCATTCGAGATTACCTCGCTAGAGGAAATATCCTCTCAATGTCTACTTTGTCAATCCCTTTTAGCGTCTTATATACCTCAATTAAATCTTTTAGATAACAAGGCGTCATTTATTACATAATTATACACAGGTTACATTAACTCAGCCATGTTACCAGAGGGAGAGGAGACAGATCTGTCAGCATGAGGAAACTGTGCCAGACTCCAGCTGATTCTCCAGCTAGAAGCTGTGCAGTATTATCAGACTGGGTGGAGCGCAACAAAGCTCAACATAACTGTTTCAGAAACATCACCTTGCACATTTCCCCCCCAGCATTTTCTCTTAGTTAACCCATTATATAATTGTGTATAACCATATTACATTTGCCACTACTTCTTTTCTCCAAAAATCTCTTGATTCACTAATTCAAATGAGCTGTAAGTTCCACCATTCTTCTAGAATACATTTGTTTCAGGCTTGAAGGCCTGTAGGTATTTGGCGAGAGGATTTTGATCCTTCTACCATTTCATGGAAGGACCTTTATCTCACAGGTGTCCTTTGCATAAGTAATTGATCTTTGTAGATGTTGATAGATGGCTACACTGGGAAATCAAATGCTGTCTTACTTATTGTAGCTTGGATTACAAAGCAGTCAATCAGTTTATAATTGGAAGAGGTATTCTAGACATAATGACAAATCATTTTACATATGAACATAACAATTAAGAACAGAAATCAGCAATTTGGCCCTTTGAACTTGCCTCACCATTCAAAAAGATCATGACTGATCATTTATGTTACAAATTTCATATTCCCACATTCCCATTTATCCCTGATAATCTTTGATTTTAACAATAATTGATTACCTTTATCTTAAAACTATTCAATGAAACACTGTCAACACCTTCTGAGGTGAGAGTTTCAAATTTGCACAACCCACAGAGACAAAAAAAAGCATCTCCTTGCTTCTGTCCATAAAGGGTGACTCCTAATTATTACCTCCTAGTTCTGAACTGACACAACAGAAGAAACATCTATCCCACATTCACCTTATCAAAACTGTTTGGGATCTTTATATACTTCAATCAAGTCATAAAATTTCTAAGGTGCAGATAGAGGCGGTACTGTTCATCAAGTCTGCAGTGATCCTCTAAAGAGCAACCCACCCAGACGCACACTACCTTCTCCACCCTTTCCTTGAACACTGCAGGATAATTTAGTGTGGCCAATCCACGTAATCTGCACATTTTTGAAGTGTGGGAGGAAGCCAGAGTACCTGACGCAAACCCACAGAGAGAACATGCAAACTTCACACAGACAGCCAAGGTTAGAATCAAACTCAGGCTCACTGGCTGGGAGTGACCTTTTACTCTTCCAAATTCTGAAGGAAACAGGGCCAGACTATCCACCTTTCCTGATAACATGCTCATTCAAGCCATTAATTGAACCTCCTATGAACTGCATTTACACCATTCTTTAAATAAGAAGTCCAAACCTTTACAAAGTATTTAAGATATGGTCGCAGCATATCCTGTATGCATGTAAAATAACATAACATTTTATTTGCAATGTTTCTTCTATAAGAATAACATTCCATTATCCTTCGTTATAACCGTGTCCTAGATATGCAGCTTATCTCCCTTAAGTTGTTGACCATGCAAGACTTTCCCTTTGGCATTGTTTGACAGTTGAAGTAGGTTTTTGCAGATTCTCAATCTGTTAAATTAAAGATATAACCACTTAGCACAAACTAAGTCAGTGGCATTAAATTCTGATTTATTGTGTTCAGCAGATAATTGTGCAGTCTGGACAGCTTCAATTGAAGATCGGTCAGAGAGTCATAGAGATGTACAGCAGAAATAGATGCTTCAGTCCAACTTGTCCATGCTGACCAGATGGGTTAGTGACGCTTTGCCACGGCACATTCGCCGCCACCGATTAGCCACTGCCGGTTCACCACCAGTGTTTCTCCACTGGAATCATTTGACCTCTGGAGACTATTCGCCACGAAATATATATATGTACTTATTGTTTTCCCTCCCGCCTGTTCTTTCATACTTCTCAGTCTCCTTTATTTATACAACTACATACTACATATTGATAAAAAAAAGGTGGAATAAATATCATTTTATTGGTTTATATATAAAATGAGTTACAAACACTTGTGGTGGCGAATCGTCCTCAGTGGCCAATGGGCGGTGGCTAAGCGTCCTCGGCGAATGGTCCCATCCCGGACCAGATATTCCAATCCAATCTAGGCCCACTTGCCAGGACCCAGCCCATATCCCTCCAAGTTCTTCCTATTCATATGCCCATCCAGACGCCTTTTAAATGTTGTAATTGTACCCAACACTCCCTCTGGCAGCCCATTCCATACACACACCACCCTCTGCCTGAAAAGGTTGCCCTTTGGGTCTCTTTTATATATTGCTCCTCTCACCTTAAACCCATGCCCTCTAGTTCTGCACTCCCCCCCACCCCAGAGAAAATACCTTGTCTACTTACCCTATTCATGCCCCTCATGATTTTATAAACCACCATAAGGTCACCCCTCAGCCTCCGACGCTCAGGGAAAACAGCCCCAGGCTATACAACCTCTCCCTATAGCTCAAATTCTCCAACCCTGGCAACATCCTTGTAAATTTTTTTCTGAACCCTTTCAAGTTTCACAACATCCTTCCGATAGGAAGAAGACCAGAATTACACACAGTATTCCAAAAGTGGCCAAACCAATGCCGTGTACAGCCGCAACATGATCTCCCAACTCCTGTACTAAATACTCTGGCC
This sequence comes from Chiloscyllium plagiosum, assembly GCF_004010195.1. Taxonomy (NCBI): domain Eukaryota; kingdom Metazoa; phylum Chordata; class Chondrichthyes; order Orectolobiformes; family Hemiscylliidae; genus Chiloscyllium; species Chiloscyllium plagiosum. The sequence continues at coordinate 35,289,415 of NC_057722.1, read as the reverse complement.
AATAAAGGAAAGCACATCAAACGCCTTCTTCACTATCCTACCTACCTCTGACTCTACTTTCAAGCATCCATGAATCTGCACTCCAAGGTCTCTTTGTTCAGTAACACTCTCTAGGACCTTACCATTAAGTGTATAAGTCATGCTAAGATTTGCTTTCCCAAAATGCAGCACCTCGCATTTATCGAAATTAAACTCCATCTGCCATTCCTCAGTCCATTGGCCTATCCTGTTGCAATCTAAGGTAACCTTCTTTGCTGTCCACTATACCACCAATTTTGTTGTCATCTACAAACATACTAACTATACCTCTTAAGTGGACATCCAAATCATTTATATAAATGATAAAACGTAGTGGACCCAGCACCAATCCTTGTGGCACTCCACTGGTCACAGGCCTCCAGTCTGAAAAACAACCCTCCACCACCACCCTCTGTTTTCTACCTTTGAACCAGTTCTGTATCCAAATGGCTAGTTCTCCCTGTATTCCATGAGATCTAACTTGCTAACCAATCTCCCATAGGGAATCTTGTCGAACGCCTTACTGAAGTCCATATAGATCAAGTCTACCGCTGTGCCCTCATTAATCCTCTTTGTTACTTGTTCAAAAACGTCAATCAATTTTGTGACACATGATTTCCCACACACAAAGCCATGTTGACTATCCATAATCAGTCCTTGCCTTTCCAAATGCATGTACATCCTGTCCCTCAGGATTCCCTCCAACAACATGCACACCACCAACGTCAGGCTCACTGGTCTATAATTCCTTGGCTTGTTCTTACCACCTTTCTTAAACAGTGGCACCACATTAGCCAACCTTCAGTCTTCTGGCACCTCACCTGTGACTATCGATGATGCAAATATCTCAGCAAGGGGCCCAGCAATCACTTCCCTAGCTTCACAGAGTTCAAGGGTACACCTGATCAGGTCCTGGGGATTTATTTACTTTTATGCATTTCAAGACATCAAGCACTTCCTCCTCTGTAATATCGACATTTTTCAAGATGTCACCATCTATTTCCTGACATTTTACATCTTGCATGTCCTTTTCCACAGTAAATACTGATGCAAAATACTCATTTAGTATCTCCCCATCTCCTGTGGCTCCACACAAATGCTGCCTTGCTAGTCTTTGAGGGGCCATATTCTCCCCTTAGGTACCCTTTTGTCCTTAATGTATTTGTAAAAACCCTTTGGATTCTCCTTTATTCTATTTGCCAAAGCTATATCATGTCCCCTTTTTGTCCTCCTGATTTCCCTCTTAAGTATACTCCTACTGCCTTTATACTCTTCTGAGGATTCACTCGATCTATCCTGTCTATACCTGACATAAGCTTCCACCTTTTTCTTAACCAAACCCTCAATTTCTTTAGTCATCCAGCATTCTCTTTAGCTACCAGCCTTTCCTTTCACCCCAACAGGACTCTTGTTATCGCATTTCTGAAGGCTTCCCATTTTCCAGCCATCCCTTTACCTGCAAATATCTGCCCCCAATCAACTTTTGAAAGTTCTTGCCTAATTCCATCAAAATTGGCCATTCTCCAATTTAGAACTTCAACTTTTAGGTCCGGTCTATCTTTTTCCATCACTATTTTAAAACTAATAGAATTACGGTTGCTGCCCCCAAAGTGCTCCCCCACTGACACTTCAGTCACCTGCCCTGCCTTATTTCCCAAGAATAGGTCAAGTTTTGCACCTTTTCTGGTCGGTACATCCATATACATGCTTAATAAATTCCTCTCCATCTAAACCCTTAACACTTTAGTAGTCCCAATCTATGTTTGGAAAGTTAAAATCTCCTATCATAACCACCGTATTATTCTTACAAATAACTGAGATCTCTTTACAAATTTGTTTCGCAATTTCCTGCTGACTATTAGGGGGTCTATAATACAAGCCTAATAAAGTGATCATCCCTTTCTTATTTCTCAGTTCCACCCAAATAACGTCCCTGGATATATTTCCAGGAATATCCTCCCTCAGTACAGCTGTAATGCTATCCCTTATCAAAAACACTACTCCCCCTCCTCTCTTGCCTCCCTTTCTGTCCTTCCTGTAGCATTTGTATCCTGGAATATTAAGCTGTCAGTCCTGTACATCCCTGAGCCACATTTCTGTAATTGCTATGATATCCCAGTCCCATGTTCCTAACCATGCCCTGAGTTCATCTGTCTTCCCTGTTAGGTCACTTGCATTGAAATAAATGCAGTTTAATTTATCAGTCCTACCTTGTTCTCTGCATTGTCCCTACCTGCCCCGACTGTTTGACTTGCCTTTGTTGTCAACTGTACCAGTCTCAGATTGATATGTTTCCTCACTATCTCCTTGGGTCCACCCCCACCACCACCATCACAACTTTAACTAGTTTAAACCCTCCCGAGTAGCTCTAGCAAATCCCCCTGCCAGTATATTAGTCCCCTTCCAATTCAGGTACAATCTGTCCTTTTTGTACAGGTCACTTCTACCCCAAAAGAGATTCTAATGATCCAATGATTCCCTTCTCCCATACACCAGCCCCTCAGCCATGCATTCATCTGCTCTATCCTCCTATTCCTACACTCATTAGCTCATAGCACCAGGAGGAAACCAGGTATTATTACTCTCAAGGACATCCTTTTTAAATTGCTGCCTAACTCTCTATATTCTCCCTTCAGAATCTCAACCTTTTTCCTTCCTATGTCATTGGTTCCAATGTGTACGATATCCTCCTGCTGGTCGCTTTCCCCTTTGAGAACACTCTGCACGCTCTCTGAGATATCCCTGATCCTGGCACCAGGGAGGCAACACACCATTCTGATTTTTCGCTACTGGCCGGGGAAATGTCTGTCTGTGCATCAGACTACAGTCCCCTAACACAATCGATCTCTTGGAACCTGACGTACCCATCATTGTATTAGAGCCAGTCTCGATACCAGAAACTTAGCTGCACGTGTTACATTCCCTTGAGAATCCATCACCTACTACATTTTCCAAAACAGCATATTTGTTTGAAATGGGGCTAACCACAAAAGACTCTTGCACTTCCTGCCTACCTCATTTACCTTTCCTGGGGTTAACCCATCTATGCGACTGTATCTGTGACTTTTCTCTCTTCTTACAATTGCCATCCATCACATCCCCTTGCTCTTGTAAATTCCTCATTGCCTCTAACTGTCTCTCCAACTGATCCATTCAATCTGATAGGATTTGCAATCAATGGCATTGCAGATATAATCCTCAGTAACATGTAAACTCTCACTAAACTCCCACATCCGACAAGAAGAATGTATCACTCCACTAAAGGCCATTTTTGCTTCTTCCCAGAAAATAGCACTGTCTTATTCCTCTACAAAACACTGCACCAGGTTAACTTAATGCTTATGACTTGTATTTTTAAGTTTAATCAAGAGACATGTCTCAATAAAACAAATAATCAAGAAAGAACCCACTCTATTCACTACTACAGACTTATAGCAAGGCCCTAAGGCCACGCTTGAAATTATTCACTTATCTGTTTCTGTGCTGTGACATTTCCCAAACAGGTTCCTCCAAGAAGTTGTGAAATTCACTGTTGTTAATTTTTCCAGATACACTCTGGTGTCCATTGATACATGAATTAAACAGCAAAGGCAGTAACTGCACAGGTTCTTTGTGCTCTTGGTATTTTACAGGATTCATTTTTCTTCAAATTTCCTGAAAAAGTGGTGGAAGCTGAGTCTTTGAGTATTTTTAAGTAGAAGTGGATAGATTCTCATTATGTAAAGTGGCTAAATGTTATCAAGGGTAGGCAAAAATATGGCTTTAGGGTTACAATAAGGTCAGCCATGATCTTAATAATTGGAAGAGGAGGCTTGAGTGACCAACTGGCGTACTCATGCTTTTTGTTCATATGTTCATTATCAGAGATTGTGTGAGAAAAATCAGTCTGACTGAATGCCTTCAATCGTACTCAACAAGGCACTTTGACTGAAAATGGGACAATTCTGTTCTGTTATTTTCCCATTATACTTTGACCAAAACTTTGAGAAACAGAACCAGAGAATTGCTTAAAGGACAAGTTTTTCCACAGAACAGACTGAGGAGCTGAGAGATACAAATTTAATATGGCAGAGAATGCCTTGAGTACATACATGAAACACAGAACATTACAGCGCATTACAGGCCCTTTAGCCCTCAATGTTGCGCCGACCTGTGGAACCAATCTGAAGCCTATCTATTCTATACTATTCCATTTTCATCCATATGTTTATCCAAGGACCATTTAAATGCCCATATGTTGGCAAGTCTACTACTGTTGCAGGCAGCGCGTTCCATGCCCCTACTACTCTGAGTAAAGAAACTACCTCTGACATCTGTCTTATATCTCTCACCCCTTAATTTAAAGCTATGTTCCCTTGTGCTAGCCATCACCATCCAAGGAAAAAGGCTCTCACTGTCCACCCCATCTAACCCTTTAACTATGTCTTATGTCTGAATTAAGTCTTCTCTCAACCTTATTCTCTCTAACGAAAACGGCCTCAAGTTCCTCAGCCTTTCCTCATAAGACCTTCTCTCCATACTAGGCAATATTCTCATAAATCTCTTTTGAACACTTTCCAAAAGTTTCACATCCTTCCTAAAATGCGGTGACCAGAACTGTCCGCAATACTCCAAGTGCGGCTGCACCAGATTATTATACAGCTGTAGCATGACCTCTTGGCTCCAAAACACAATCCCTCTACCAATAAAAGCTAACAAGCCATATGCCTTCTTAACAATCCTATCAATCTAGGTGACAACTTTCAGGGATTATATACCTGGACACCGAGATCTCCCTGCTCATCTACACTACCAGGAATCTTACCATAAGCCCAATACTCTTTATTCCTGTTACTCCTTCCAAAATGAATCACCTCACACTTTTCCGCATTAAACTCAATTTGCCACCTCTTAGCCCAGCTCTGCAGCTTATCTATTTCCCTCTGTAACTTGCAACATCCTTCAGCACCATCCTCAACTCCGCCGACCTTAGTGTCATCTCGAAATTTACTAACCCATTCTTCTATGCCCTCATCTAGGGTCCTTTATAAAAATGACAAACAGCAGTGGTCCCAAAACTGATCCTTTCAGTACACCACTCGTAACTGCACTCCATGATGAGCATTTTCCATCAACCACCACCCTCTGTCTTCTTTCAGCTCGCCAATGTTTGATCCAAACTGCTAAATCACCCTCAATCCCATGCCTCCTTTTACAGAGGACAGAATCTTATAGGGGTCTGAGTGATGTAAGCAATGTGGGTTTGTGACATAATCAGGTGAGAAGTCCAGCCAGGCCTATTTTGACATCAGGAGCAACGTGCAGTGTCTTTTATGCATTTGCCAAGCGGCAAGACAAATTTCTCAGTAGGCAACGACAATGTTGCCAATTAAGAGGTATTATAGCTCACAAAATGCCTTATTATTACCACACTCACCTCATTAATATTCAGCTTCTATCTTATCAAATGTGCTGAACAAGTGAGACATCAAGTGTTCTCGACATGGAAGTCAGGGCGGGTATCTGGCAACTCCAGCTCAATGCTGGCTTACAAGGAGTCTCATGTTACTCAGCACCAATAGCATCTCAGGGCACAATCCATGACCACCAGCTGCATGCACCCCTCATCCACGGATATTGGCATCTAATATTTACCAACGTCTCATGACCATCACAGCACCTCTCTGACCCACTTGCAGGCTTATGAAGCACAGACTTGCATTGCAGGGCCCTCCAGCAACTAGCCCTGCAAGGCTTCTGCGAGGACACTGTGTAGAGACTGATACACAGCTCACAGATTGGAACATTTCAGAACTGCTCATTTACTCTCATAGCACTTTCTCACTTAACACCTACCTGTATGTTTGCAGCTTCTATGGCTTGCCTTGCCATGCTGTACTCTGCCTGTTAGCATATCAACTCTTCAGCCAAGGCCAAAGGCTGTCAGCACTGATACATTGACATGCTCTTTTCACAGATACATGACAGTCTATTTGTTAAGTTTGTTAATCAGGGCTGGAGACATTTTGTTGTCTGGCACACCAAAATGTTACCCACTGAATATGCCAGCTGCCTAATTCAATGCTTATTCAAGCAAATGGGCGTGTTGGAAACTAGATCAGGGTTGGTCCTCAGTCAAATGAAGAAAATCCATTGTCTTGACTGGAGCATCAGGGAGCTAGTATGCTACAGGAGTTATTGGCAGTGACCACCACTGGTATTACAGAGAGAGCAAAGAGAAACAAGGTTGGCATCATTAAAGTGTAATGTTTTGATTCAGGAGGCAGTTATAGGTGAAGTTCAATGTGATGGATCTCAACATGGGGGAATTGGTGAAAATTGATTATTGGGATGGTGTGGGATTAACAGGGAATTGAGGTTTTGTGGTGGTACTTTGTGACTAAGCAGAGGCTAGTGCTACTGGTGTTCCCACAAGTGGTGTTCCCTGTCATCACACACCACTCTCTAGATGTGAAACGCAACTGGAAAATGGCTGGGATAATGCAGAGACAGTGTTAAGTTGCTGGGCAAAAGATCAGGATCCATGTCTGCTGTTCTTTTGCATTAGGGTATTTCAGGGGAAAAATATGAAGCTTGCGTTTGCAAACACCACCTACGTTTCATTTGCATCACTTCTTTGCCCATATACAATGCATGCAGAGCGAACATGCTGATCAAAGGCAATTTGTACCATACCATCGGTGCTTTCAAGTAACATTGTCATTTCAGAAATTGCAGAAGTTGGGGTGGGAGGGGGTAATGATTTAAAAGGAAGTGAATGCTGGCCAAAAGCATCCCACAACTTATGAAACAATTAAGGGTTCTGTTGGAGGAGGAGAAGAGGAAAAGGAAGAGGTTTGGAGCACAGCAGGCACTCGCTTTTTAATGTTATGGGTTGGTCACTCAGCCGCACAGCATCTTCACTGAGTTGGTGCACACGCTGTGGGGTGCGGCAGACTATAAAGCTGCTGAAGATGCAGAGAGCGTCATAGAGTCATAGAGATGTACAGTATGAAAACAGATCTTTCGGTCCAACTCGTTCATGCAGACCAGATATCCTGACCTAATCCAGTTCCATTTGCCAGCACTTAGCCCATATCCCTCTAAACTCTTCCTATTCGTATACCCATCCAGATGCCTTTTAAATGTTGCAAATCCTCCACTACTTCCTCTGGCAGCAAACAGCAAGGCAGTAACTGTGCAGATTCACTGCAATGTCAGTTAACAATGTGGGGTTCTTTCTCTCTCTCTCTCTCTTTCCTTTTGCTGCTTGAAGTGCTCTTGGGCAGAAGTTGGGAGGTGAGGTCTACAGTATAGTCCAGACAGAGTGTACGGCACCATCCTTGGTTGCTGTACACTGCACAAATGGGACAGGCAACAAAGAGATGTGATAAGTGTTGAGGAACTGGGATAATGGGAATAAATGTCCGAGGAGCAGTATGAACATGTTGATTGGAGGAAGCTCTGCTTGTGGATGACAGTTCAGTTGTGTCATGTGCTCAAGCCAAACAGGACCTGATTGTCATCTGGTTCCAGTAGATGACAGCTGGTGCAGTAACCCATCACAGACTGTGAAATAGTCATTGGCCATGATGTTAGCACTTGGCTGGCATTCGGGGGCAAAAAACAGCCTCTATTTATTCTGTTTGTGTTCACTTTTGTTGGCCATCAATAAAAGCTCATGTTTATGACTTGTCTGATTGCTCACCTGTATGTGATTTTTCATAGAATATTATCATAGAATTCTCTACAGTGTGGAAGCAGGCCATTCAGTCCATTGAATTCACACCAACCATCTAAACTGTATCCCACTCAAAACTACCCCATCTCTGTAACTCTGTATTTCCCATGGCTAATCCACTTAACCTGCATATTATGGGCAATTTACCTTGGCCCAACTAACTTAAATATCTTTGGATTGTGGGAGGAAACCAGAGGAAACCCACACGCACACGGGGAGAATGTGCAAACTCCACTCAATCGCCCAAGGGTGGAATCGAACCCAGGTCCCTGAGCCACCGTGCTGCTCCCTGTTCTCTTCCTGGACAATGATAAGCTGCAGGTGACTGGTGGGCGCTAGGGTCAGAGTGGCAGTGAATTAAAGATGGGTTTAGGTGGTTTGTAACTAAGGACAGGCAAAGTGACTATGTTAAGTAGTACCTAAGCTGAGAGAATGGGATTGTATGTATGAGGGAGTGTCAGCCATGCTGGTTATATGCCATGAGCAATGTGGCTTTTTGGCTGCTATGCCAGTATGTTGTCATTGAAATGCAACACCAGACTGTCAATGCTTGCCTGAGCACACAGCAGCCTTTTAAAGATTGCACGAAACAAAAGATGTTGATCTTTCAATGGGTATACAGTGGGCAGCAAGTTGTTTTGAAAGTGTAGTGTTGAATATGAGGACACCGAAGATAGTTGATGGTACATTTGAGGATCCTGGGTAATCCAAAATGGAGGACGGGAAAAATTCTGGCTGTAAGAGCTGCTCCTTTTTTTGAGGTATTTTAGGCGTTGGAGGTGATTTCCTCGAATTCCAGGAGCAGCAATTACTGTTTTATAAGCTGTTGTATTGCATTGGAACTTTAGAGAAAAAGAAGTCAAAACAACGACACTTTTAAAAGGGTGAAGGACAGACAATAGGCAGCACATGGGCAGTGAAGGAGAGAGAGAGAGAGGAAGAAACCCACGCTGATAACTGACACAGCTGTGAATCTGCACAGTTACTGCCTTGCTGTTTGAATTCATGTATAAAAGATTTATAAGGATGTTATAGAGTTATAGAGATGTACAGCATGGAAACAGATCCTTCGGTTGCCAGGGTTGGAGGATTTGAGCTATAGGCAGAGGCTGAATTGGCTGGGGCTGTTTTCCCTGGAGCAGTGGAGGCTGAGGGGCATGGATAAGATAAATAGAGAATGTCTTTTCCCTGGAGTGGGGGAGTCCAGAACTAGAGGGTATAGATTTATGGTAAGAGGGGAAAGATATTAAAGGGACCTAAGAGGCAACATTTTCAAACAGAGGGTAATGCATATATAGCTGCTGGAGGAAGTGGTGGGGGCAGGTGCAATTGCAACATTTAAAAGGCATCTGGATGGTTTTATGAATAGGAAGGGTTTAGAGAGATATGGGTCAAGTGCTAGCAAATGGGACTAGATTAGGTCATCATGGACAAGTTGGACCAAAGGGTCTGTTTCCATCTCTATGAGTCTATGACTGTCTGGTAAGATATGGTGAAAAATCTCACTGGGTCTTATCGTGAGAATATCTCTGAAAATCTCAACCCAACTCACGCTTAACAAAAAAAAGGTTCAATCCAGTTTGAATGTTTGCACCCACAATTTATACTGTTGATATGGACAGTTTGGGTGGATAAATGTTGATAGTTTGTGAGTGGAAGCATAGGATCTGTATATCGCTAGCAAATTAACTGGAGTGTGCACATGGAGGATCAAAACCAAAAGTAGTCTTCAGATAAAGCAAAACGAAAGAGATGCTGATAACTGAATTAGGAATGCACAGATATAATTTCAACTCCATGTTAAAGCCATATATTTTGTCATTGGTACGTAACAGTTGGTTTGGATTTATCTATAATACATTAAAAATGTTGTATCTATGTGTACTTCTTGTCAACCAATTCACTGCACATATCTTTGAAGCAATGTTTCTCATGCTACAACAGGTGAAGATACTTTCCCAATATCCTTCAGTGAAGGTATGATATGTCATGTTATTGTCCTGTATACTGTTTAACTGGAAGACGCCTTTTAACCTTATGAATAGAGAATTCTAATGGCATGTCGGAGGCTGAAAAGATTCAACAGTTTCCTGATGTAGGAGCGATTTAACAGTGGTTGATTGATGAATATTTGAACAGATGCATCCCTGACCCTTCACTTTAACAGATGTTTGCAAGCATCTGCTTCAATCCTTCCATGCATAGTAGCAACTACTGCCTAAATGCAAAAAGAGACATTCATATCCTGCCACATTCCAAAGTCTCAACTCAGTACAGGAACATTCTCCATACAGTGTTAATATATTGCTTCTTTGATGTTACCATATACATCAATGAACCATTTTTTCCATTTCATTCTTTGCTCACTGCAATGCTGTGCAATCTACTTGAGTGATTCCCTGAGATGAATCTGCAGTGATCGGAGAAAGTGAGGTCAAAGATTGTTAAATGTTAATCAGTGAGAAATAATCTTGAGAGCACCTCACTACAAATGGCTTAAATTTTGCCATTGTCAGATTCTTTCAAGACAACAAACCTGCAGGTGCTGGAATCCAAAGTAGACAGGCAGGAGGCTGGAAGAACAGAGCAAGCCAGGCAGCATCAGAGGTGGAGAAGGGTCACACCTGAAACGTCGACTTCTCCACCTCCTGATGCTGCCTGGCTTGCTGTGTTCTTCCAGCCTCCTGCCTGTCTACATTGTCAGGTCTTTTGTCAGAGTTGACTGGTTCAACACACATTTAAGCACCAATGGTGGGGGACAGTGTATGCATGTACAACAACCGGAATCCTGCGACAGAGCAATCATCCCCATTACTGGCCCTGCTACTGAACTATCACTCACCATATCCACATGTTGCCAGGAGAGCGCCAAGTTAACTGAGGCCTTTCCCAACTGGTTTGAGGTGGAGGACATGGTCATGCCACAATCGTTCATAGTACCACTATGAATATCCCAGAGAGATTCTTTGATTTGCAAGCTGTCTGGATTGCTAACTCTGCATTGAGGCTTAGCAGGTTAATATTAGATTAGATTAGATTACTTACAGTGTGGAAACAGCCCCTTTGGCCCAACAAGTCCACACCGACCCTCCGTACAGCAACCCACCCAGACCCATTCCCCTACATTCACCTGACCTGCACATCTTTGGACTGTGGGAGGAAGCCGGAGTACCCCGAGGAAACCCACGCAGACAAGGGGAGAATGTGCAAACTCCACACAGACAGTTGCCAAGGCAGGAATTGAACCCGGGTCTCTGGCACTGTGAGGCAGCAGTGCTAACCACTGTACCACCGTGCCGCCCCAGCGAGCATAAATCTCGATTAAAGCCTGCAATCCTTTGTTGGATCAATGGACAGACCTCATATCGGTCAGCACAGTAAGGAATAAGAGTTTTCTCATTTACCAGGTAGCTACTTTTGACTTTACTTGCAATTTAATCATGTTTCACTTCATAAGGGGTGTACTCTTCACTGTGAAAATGTCCCTTTGCAATAGATACAAAAATAATGTTTGATGGATTCTGAAGCAAATGATGGAATTAAAGAACTGGTGTGGCAATACCTTTCGAGCCCAGTGAGTCAACCGACCACTGGAATTGCACTTTGTGCTTGTTTTCTCCTATGTCGTGCAAACAAGGAGGTATTGTTAAATAGTTCACCTTTGACTTGGGCCATCAGCTGGGAAACTCATTATACCTACCATCCACTAGTTAACAGTGTCAACTTGAGTGAGTATTTGCATAGAGAATCAAAACTTTGAGGTTAATGATGAAGCAAGTGACCAGCTCTGTGAATACTGCAATGACACAGTGGGGGAAGCAGCTGCTGGCAGCTTTGAAGTGAAACTGTTTCTAAGTTTGGTTTCAGGCTTGAATATCTTTTTCAGGCTTTGAGTAGTAGAGTGTAAGGAGCAACATTGTTTTAATTGTTTCAGTCTTGCACTGTGCTCTCATTTGGGAAAATTAAAGTGACAGTGACACCACATGAGAGACACAATTGTCTCTCAGACTGCTAACACAGCTGCTTCCTGTGCACTCAATGGCTTCAGAAAGTTAGTTGGGCAGTCTGCACTGATTTTGATTTGATTTATTATTGTCCTGTGTACAAATATACAATGAAAAATATTGTTTTGCATACAAACCAGATACATCACATCTTACATAAGTACATCAGAACAGAATGCAGAATATAGTGTTACAGCTACGGAGAAACTCTAATATATGAGAGGTCCATTCATAAGTATGATAACAACAGAGAAGAAGCTGTTAGTAATCCGTTGATACATGTTTTCAATCTTCTATGTTTTCTGCTTGATGGAAGAGAGTGGAAGATAGTATAACCATGATGGCAGGGGTTTTTGATTATGTTGGGTGCTTTCCAATCGCAACGGGAAGTGTAGACAGAGTCAATGGAATGAGGGTGGTTTTCATGATGGACTGTGCTGCGTTCACAACTCTGTAATTTCTTGCACTCTTGGACAGGGCAGTTGCCATACTGATGCATACTCTGATGAATCCAGATAGGATGCTTTCTATGGTGCATCTATAAAAATCTGATTGGATGACATTAGTGAGATTTACAGGGTTAAAGAAGGACCAGACCTTTTTGATAAAGGTGTGATCCTTAGGGACTTGCATGATGTTATTGAGATGTAATTGCATTGCTGGGAACAACATAGATATGTGACTTTGTTTTATTCCTCTTGACAGCTGAACCCAGAGAATTATTTATTTTCATTCAAGAGAATAATCAACAAACCAGACACATTGATTCACTACAGTTTAATATGTGTAGCTTTAGAAGATTCTTAGCTCCTGCACTGAAACTGAACATAAAATGCCTACATCCTAAATAAAATTCCAGAAATCTTCTGGATCTTTTGGTGTTTGGAGAGAAATGGGACCCACACAAAAAAAGGTCATATTTTTAACTGAGGGAGAGATGGTGCAAGGAGCAGTTCAGTTCAGTTATGGCAAACATAGAGAAGACAGCTATAGTGCCAATAAAACACCAAAGTCCCATGGATGTTGACAATCTGAAATATAAACAAATAATGCTGGAAATTGTTATTTTTGCAAGGAGTGAATTGAGTATGGTTCAGAAGGATCATAATGATCCAGTTTTATATGCAGGAAACCTGGAATGGTTTCTCTCAGGATGTAAATACTTTAATCTGTGTTTGCTGGCCACAGACAGCCACACTGACAGGCTGTCTGGCTGTCAGATAGGAAGGCCTCTGGCACCATGTCTCAGCAGGGGAGCAGACAGGGAGGGAGAGGAATTGGAAAGGCTAGTGTCAGAGGAGAACAGAGGGTGGTATCAGAGATGTCAGATGTGTTTGCACTGCATCACTATCTGAGTAACTTTACAGACTTTCCAATAGACAGAGACTGGACTGATTTGTGTTTTCAGAATAGGCATGTTAAAAGCAGAAACCCTGTTCAAATACAGGAATGCTGCATAGTTGCTAAACTAAAAGTTCTCTCAAGAGATAAGGTCATTGCATTTTCCATGATTGAAAAGAAGACATTCTGCTCAATTATGAGGTTTACAAAAACATTTCCTAGTACATTAAAGATATTGTAATTTTATTTATAGTTCTAAGAAATAAGAATCCACCTTTTGGCTTGTCAGTTATCTGCTATACCGAATTCAATCAAGCTCTTGTTGAATCAAATTATAAGTTGGTCAGTGCGACTCATGCAAATTGTCAATCACTTCCATTGCATGACTGTCAACTATACTTTAATTAACCTAGAACATAACAACATGATAATGAACCCTTAAGACGGTAGAGAATTTTATTGTGAAGTGCTATGAATGTTAATTACTTTCACAAGATGAATCACACACAATTTTAGCTTGGGGAGAAAGAAACAATGATGTTTCTGAACACAATTTCATCGCTGATACCATCCACACTAATAACACTAAAGCACAGCTGCTTATGTCAGGCAAATGGCACTACCCATTCGCTAACAAGTGCAGATAATTACAAAAGTACGACTTAGACATGTAAAGCATGCCTAATATTTTGGACATCAGTGGATCTGACTTACCATCTGGTGTACATGTGTATCATACAGAAATAAGAATTATTGTTTTCTTCAGAGGTTCTACTACAGTTGAATAATGTTGTCATAAAAGTTATTTTAAATTGTGAGCAGCAACGCACCTGGGAGCAATTGATATCTTTATTGCCTCCAGCTATTCAACTAAAATTAACAGAACAAATCCTTTATATCTTATTTTTGAAAGGACAATTTCATTTAAAATGTCTGCCATTTCCAAATCTGGATTTATCCAAATGTAATGCTTTCCCTGCTTATGCGATTTATCATTCTTGTTGTTATAGCTCACAACGCCAATAAGATCATTGAAATTTTAAACATTGTAAGTATAAATAATGCCTACTTTTTTCACATATTGCTAGTAGAAAAATAATTAATAAAACATTTAATTGTTAGGAAAGTGGTTTATAACACCAAGAAAACTCTTCAATATCGAATCATGAAAATGATGTAAGGAAACAAAATCTTCCGTAAAAGTTTTGATTTCACATTCATACAAGAAGTCTTCATGAAACTTGTGTTAGTAAACGGTTTCATAATACCTATTGAACATCTCTGCAAAGACCGATGACATGATGTCATTGGATCACATGGATTTGTAATCTTAAAGTGAAGTGTTGCAGAGCTGTTATTTCTAACTGTCTCATGTCTATAATTACCCTTAATAAAAATTATGTTGTTCACCGACATTGGATGGACTACCTTCTTTCAGCAATTCAGACCTGGTATTTTTTTTTTGTGTGTATACATCAAGTCCTTATTTAGGGTAAAAAAAAACTATAGCAGAGAGGTATCAGAAGGTATTCTAATTCATACTTGTACAAAGTAACTAATTAACTAACTAAGCAGAGATGGCTGGGCAGGTGATGTGTTGTTGCTGTATGATGTGGGAGCTGGCTGATCCCATTGTGAACGGCAGTGACCACATCTGCAGCAAGTGTTGGTTGCTGGAAGAACTCCGGATCAGAGTTGATGATCTGGAATCTGAGCTTCAAAAACTGCGGCACATCCGGGAGGGGGAGAGTTACCTGGATGCTTTGTTTCAGGAGGCAGTCACACCTGGGAGATTAAGTAATTCACATCCAGTTAGTGATCAGGGACATCAGAGTGTGACTGTAAG
>NC_057722.1:35256857-35271304 GCF_004010195.1 Chiloscyllium plagiosum | reverse complement strand
AGGTCTAACATATGTGGAACGGCTGAGGATACTGGGATTGTATTCGTTGGAGTTTAGAAGATTAAGGGGAGACTTAATAGAGACGTACAAAATAATACATGGCTTGTAAAAGGTGGATGCTAGGAAATTGTTTCAGTTAAACGAGGAGACTAGGACCTGTGGACACAGCCTTAGAATTAGAGGGGGTCATTTCAGAACAGAAATGCGGAGATATTTCTTCAGCCAGAGAGTGGTGGGCCTGTGGTATTCATTGCCACGGAGTGCAGTGGAAGCTGGGATGCTAAATGTCTTCAAGGCCGAGATTGATAGATTCTTGTTGTCTCGAGGAATTAAGGGCTACGGGGAGAACGCTGGTAAGTGGAGCTGAAATGCGCATCAGCCATGATTGAATGGCGGAGTGGACTTGATGGGCCGAATGGCCTTACTTCCACTCCTATGTCTTATGGTCTTATGGTCTGTTTCCGTGCTGTACATCTCTATGACACTATGACTAGGCTAGTGTACTATTGTGTGCAATTAGCATCTGCACTGACACTTTTATTATCATACAGGACATCAGACAGAAGAAACTACACAGTAAGACAACAGCATTAAGATCTTTGACTCTTGGTTTAAAGTGTACCCACCCCCCAACACCCGTCTTATGGTCTTATGGTCTGTTTCCGTGCTGTACATCTCTATGACACTATGACTAGGCTAGTGTACTATTGTGTGCAATTAGCATCTGCACTGACACTTTTATTATCATACAGGACATCAGACAGAAGAAACTACACAGTAAGACAACAGCATTAAGACCTTTGACTCTTGGTTTAAAGTGTACCCACCCCCCAACACCCCCATCATAGACTGAGCAAAGTTTAACTAGCACAACTAGGAGCCCAGGGAGACTATTAACCCTTTTATAAATGATTTGTACAACCTTGCAAAACTACCAATATGGAACATTAAGAGATTAATTCATGAGGAACACATCTTAGTGGGGTGATGGATGAAGCTCTATCAGAATTTTTACAGTCTAAAGAGCACTATATATTAGCAAAGGCAGTGCAGTTGTCAGATGGTTGAATATTACAAGCAAAACCTGCTTCTTCTCCATGTGGAGAGATAATTTTCCTGGGGCAAGGAACTCAACTCCATTCACTTTGTAAATCAGAATGCTCCTAACATTCTTGGAAGAGTGCAGCTACAATGGGAAGTGAGTGCAGTTACCACCATTGCTTCTTGATAATGTTGCGATGGGAACTCATCAGTAGAAAACTTGCCTGGCCAGCAATGGTTGATGCTACACATTCCACAGAATAGGTCATTTTAGGCTGGTTTCCTTCAACATCAACATGTGATTTCCTCCTGTGGACAAACGTTAAACAAAAAAGACAACACCAATCCGTAGTTGTCCAAGAAGAAGATTCTACTGAGGAACATGGTACATTCTTCTTAGGGAAAGTGTTAGTCTCACAAGATGAGTTCTAGTATACAAATATCATAGTCAATGTCCAGAAAACTCATTTTAAATTGGATACAGGAAGGGTTAATTAATTCTTACAGATGCATCATTGTGGTTAAAATCCTCAATTTCTCCAACCATCTATCATTAAATGTCAAAGTTCAGTAACGCAGAGAAGTTGAGGAGGACAGATAAACACAATATTTTCCCAGAATGTGTGTGAGAGGCAGAGATAATTGATTATTAATGTTTTGTTGTGTTAATTCCAATCAGCATTTTTCTTGATTATATTGAGATGCTTGTGTACCTTTGAAATTTCTTGATCTATTAGTCACAGCATAACTTGAAGCATGTCTTGAAGAAACATCACCCCTAGAACCACAGGAGGAGTTTTCATGTTTTCCTTTTACTTTGAAGAAAGGTTAGAGATGTGGGAGCAGGATGCACCAAGAATGACAGTGACCAAATGCAGGATGACGTTCTAGACTGACCTTGCTCTTCCAGAAAATAGTGGAACCATAAACAAGCATTACTTCCGACTTCACGATGCTAGAAAAATCATTGTTGAAGCATTTGAAGATGTTTGGTCCTAGTATACTTCCCTGAGTAGAACCTGCAGTGAAGTCCTTGGGCTTGAATACTTGTAAGCTGATGGGTCTCCCACAATTACAGCCATAGTGTCATAGATTTTTACAGCATGGAAACAGACCCTTCGGTCCAACTCATCCATGCTGACCAGATATCCTAAATCAATCTTGTCTCATTTGCCAGCACTTGGTCCATATCCCTCTAAACCTTTTCTATTCATATACCCATCCAGATGCCTTTTAAATATTGTAATTGTATCAGCATCCACCACTTCCTCTGGCAGTTCATTCCATACACACGCCACCTTCTGTGTGAAAACGTTGCCCCTTAGGTCTCTTTTAAATCTTTCCCCTTTCACTGTAAACCTATGCCCTCTAGTTCTGGACTCCCCCTAACCAGTGAAAACACCTTGTCTATTTATCCTATCCATGCCCCTCATGATTTTATAAAGCTCTATAAGGTCACCTCTCAGCCTCCGACACTCCAGGGAAAACAGCCCCGGTCTATTCAGCCTCTCCTTTGTGCTAGACATGACGTTAAATAGTATACAGCTTTCCCCATGATTCCCATTTACTTTAATTTTAAACCAGAGGAAAACCAGCAACTCCTTTCACACCCCTGATGTCTTAAAGCATTTTACAGCCAAAGAGTACTTTTGAAGTGTTAATACTCATGGTGCAAAAAAATCTAGCATCCAATTCATCCACCCCAATCTCCCAGAAACAGCAATGTGATCATGGCCAGGTAGTTTGTTTCTGTGAATGTAAGTAGGGGAGAAATATTGTCTAGGACACAACCACGTGATGACGGAGCAGTACTCCGAAAGCTAATGCTTCCAAATAATTGGACTATAACCTAGTGTTGTGTGATTTTTAACTCGGACATAGTGATAGCTTGCCTGCTCTTCTTTGAAATAGTACTAAGGAATTTGTAGCATCCATCTAACCGGATCAACAAAGCCATTTAACATCGCACTCAAAAGACATCTCTTCTGACAATTAGCAGTCCTTCAGTCATCCGATAGTCAGACTTGAATATTGTGTTCGATTCCTAGAATATTATAAAGTAACCAAAGCTTTGTTTGTTTAGGGAGTGCCTTTTTGTTGGAATATGCATCTGTACCTTGAACAGTAATAAAAGACAAACTATTGAACATGGTCCATGTTTTGTCACGCCTTTAGGGTCAAACTCTGTTTAGTCTCTGAAAGCCATGCACCTCTCTGCAAGGACTCTTGATCTGTACACACATTATGTTCACACTAGGTTAGACCTTCTGCTCCCTCCTAGCTCTCCTTTCCTGATATTATGAGTCAGCCATCATCATCATCATCATTATGCATGCTTCAGATATTAATCCCATTAATCTACGTCTCCCCACCAAGTACTTATTCTCCTTATATACTAAACATCTCCTATCCAAATTGTCAGACTTCTTTGGACTGATATCTGTTGGATTTTGAACCCTGATATGCTGCTGATCTCATTCTGAGGTTTGCATTCTCCTGTCTGTCAGTATAAGTGTTCTTCTTTGGGGTTTCTTCTTCTGCTTCTTCTGAGAAACAGTTTCAAGTTTCTATGGGTTTCATGTTTGGTGATATCAACGCATTCTGATTTTTCCTTATTACCTCATGATCCATTGCAAACATACATGATCTTAGCTGTGGTATTTTTCTATGATATCATTCTTTCTCCCTGTTGATCTCTTACCTATATTCTCTCCCTAGGGCGACTACTCTGGTAACTCTTATACTACGTCTTTTATTACATTTTTGGACCTGGTTGTCCTTTGTTCCTCTCTGCACTGTGATTACTTTTAATAATAGTAGGTTGCAATTTCTGAGACAGAGATGAAAGTTGCGTTTACAATCTCCTGCCCATCAACAACTCTGACGGTGATAACCCATTCTATACTGGTGAATACTGGTAATTTAAAACACAACATTAAAATCTTAATTCCTTTTCTATAATGTAATTGTTGCTTACATTCCTCATACAGCTTCTTCATTTCTTTAAGAATAGTGAAGTGAACTGATAACATGTATAATATCATATCTGCATGTGAATTTCTTCAACTGCTCAGTTGCAAACTGTGAACCATTATGTGATATCACACTATCCAGAATCCCATATGTTGAACAGATGTTGAGTGATTGTATTTTGTTATTTTCTCTGCCATGATATTGTGTGGATGGTTGACTTCAACTGACTATACCAGGCTGACACAAAGCAGTCCAGGAAGTGCAAATTTGTGGAACTCGTTTAACCCACTTTCAGTTTTTTCAGTTACTCCATTTAAAAATTACCAGCAACATAGCTTTAGTCTAAAACAAGATAAAGATTAGTTTATTTCAACACTATTGCTTTATGTTATTTAAATAAAAGTGATAAAGTTAAGAGCTAAATATATAGATAAAAGAGCTTTAACAATAGGTATGATAAATACTATTTATAAAGATGAAAGTAAGATTATTGCCGCTCTGGCTTGCTTGCTGATTCCTCTTCTGAAGTGAATGGATTTAAAACTTCAAGTCAAGACTTAGCAGCCTCTAAGTAGCAGCTTCTACAGTCAAATAGTTTGAAGTTGCTCAGAGAAGTGAATTCAGTCATTGGGAGAAAAATGAGATATCTTGTTCCTCATTGCTTTAGTGGTTATGGTACTTGCAAATTGTTGAACTCCTTTGGCACAACAGAGGAGAATTTCTGAAAACCTTTCTTCTTGTGATCCCATTGGCAAAGAACTATCTCCTTTAGGGTGTCTCTCTGAATACTTCCTGGGCTGGTTCTACCAAAATGGTGTCTTCCTGTCTGTCCTATCATATTCAAAACAAAATAGCTGCTATATTAACTTTACCGCATCAATATCCCATGAAACAAAGTTAATTATACTGTACTTGGATTTCATTAGTGTCTTTCAGGTTTCACGTTTCCTCACAAGCTTTAAATTCTCACACCTTTAAAAGAACTCTATATTGTCCAAGGGACTACCTCAAGGTGGCATGGTGGCTCAGTGGTTGGCACTGCTGCCACACAGCATCAGGGACCCAGATTCAATTCCAGCTTTGGGTGACTGTCTGTGTGGAGATTGCACATTCTCCCTGTGCCTGTGTGGGTTTCCTCTCAGGTTTCCTCCCAGAGTCCAAAGATGTGCAGGTTAGGTTGGTTGGCTGTGCTAAATTGCCCATAATATCTGTGGATGTGTAGGCTAGGTGGATTAGCCATAGGAAATGCAGGGTTACAGGGATGGTGTGGGTCTGGTGGGATGCTGTTTGGAGGGGCAGTGTGAGCTGAATGGCCTGCTTCCATGCTGTAAGAATTCAACAATTGCCATGCATTTGCATCTTATTAAAGCTTAACTCACCTTACTTAAATGCTAATTCCAATTGTCCTCTGCTCCGCTGATAAACTCGGCAGTGCAAATTCACCACAAGTAAATTAGAGTGCGTATTTAGTATCTGCAGATCCTCATATGTTAGTCTTGGCCATCATCCAACTCTTTCTTCTCAACAATGCTCTTGAACACTCCATGTCCATCACATTTCTCAACCCTTCATAGATACAAGTTGGCATTGGCAAACCACGTGCCTCACTACATCATGCCTACTCTCAGACCAACTCAGACACCATTTGACCCCTTTAGCACATCACTTTAAACTCACAGACACCTATGACTTGAATGCTTCTGCCAGGTCACTTTGCATGCAGGGACACAAATACGTCTTCATTTGCTCAGGTTCATCTTATGGCTCTGAAATTGCTCTCTTAGCACATACACAGTTTGTGCTAACTGCAAAATTACCAGCCTCTGCATACTTCACATTGCTTTCTTGGTATATTGGTTTTTAGTGCTTTTTGGTGCAGAGGAAGAGATTGGCAGCTTGTAGCAGTTGAGAAGTACTCCACAATCGAGGAGATGGAAACGTTGCTGTGCAACATGGTACTATGTCAATATCAGACCAGCAGAATGTGCCATTAGTTTATGTGACAAGCAGAGTGCATGTGCTCCAAGCAAATGGCCATACATGGGGTGATGGCAGACTGTAATAAGTCAGGGATTACTGCCACATTCACTCCAGGAGCTTGTCGAATTCCTTTTCACACAGGACACAGCTCTTGTCTAGACTACAGTTTGTGGCATGGTCTCCTACGGCAGTCAGCTGGAAAAAGGCTGCCATTCCTTCCATCAACCCAACTACCAAGAACTCTGAGTCCCTGTCCATGTAGCAGAGAGCAAGCTTTACATCCCCCTGGAATATATCCATAATAATGATCAAACACCACTGTAGTAGGGCCATTCCCTAACATATGACTTGGTCTGTAGTTGACTTTTGAATTTTGAGAAAACCAGAAGGTCTTGGCAGTGACAAGCATTTCCAACTCTCCGACAGTGTGATTCACTGAGAAAGGTGCCTAATAGCCCAGTTGCATAATTAATAAGATGAAAAGCAGATGGTTGCGTGAGGAAAATTGCTCCAAGCCATGGTGGACTGGGTGTCATGAATCTCACTTGACATACTATTTTAACTGTAAATGGAAAAAATCAGCCCAATACATCTCCTTTTGTGATTGATGATGAGGTAAATTATTAGTCTATCAATGTTTTAGCTGCAGTGAATGAACAAGAATAGTTATATGACTTCTGGAGCCATCTTGTAAAATTCTGAGTCCCCTTTAAAAAGTCAAATTAGTCTTATTCACAAAATAGATAATATTATAATTACACAGCCATGACTGTATTGTCAATTTTCCGTGAACACTATTCACGCTGGTGAGGTCTTTGTGTTGTTCAATGTGCTGATATAATATTAGATTATTACATACATTGTTTGAGTAGATCTTTCATCTCAATCTTGTGTTTCTTACATGTCCTGTAGCTTTCTTTCATCAGGTAGGAAGAGTTTAGTACCTTCTGATGTGTAGGTTTCAAATTCTTCAATTAGATACTAATCTTCTTTTTCTGTTCTACTGAGAGTATCCTTGAAATTCTGATTGCTGTACATATTTTGTAACTGCATAATGTCATAAGTTTGAAGCTGAACAGATGAATTGTGGGTGTCAGAGTCATAATCGTAGAATTATACAGCATGGAAACCTTTGGTTCAGCTCGTCCATGCTAATCTACATTTCCAATTTTTGGCACCTGTAAAAGTACTGTTTCTAATCCAGTTGAGGTGCATCAACTGCCACTGCATTATATTGGCCTCACCTCTGCAATCACTGTTGTATAAATAAGATAGCAAAGGATATTTTAAGTTGCAAAAGACCCTTGAAGAGTCGGTACGGTTAAAATCTTAATGATGTCAATCATAAATTATGTAATTGCATTTATTGCAATATAGATTTATTTGCAACATGAATTATGCAATTTTATTGTATGAACATTTTTGTTCAAGCAGATAGAGTAACCAGAACAAATGTAAGTGTCCCAGCTTGTCTTTACATCATCTCCAGGAAGAAAGGTACCGTAAATAAATAACTAACAACATGCACAACCTAAAATTGCTTTTGGCTAAGTTAAATCACAATTTGGTTGTTATTGTTAGTGATCGTTGGTCATAAAAGGCTTCAAGCAAACTGATAAACAGGGTGTAAATGTGCTTCATTGATAATTGAACTGCACTAGCACTTGAAACTTGGCTGTAAACTGAACAAGAATGGAAAATGAACACATTGACAATATATATTCAGCTGGGATAGAGAAAATATGACAGTGACAACATTATAAAGGAGGTATTGCATGCAACAAAAGAATTGATACAGATAAAATCAACATGCTCAGAGCTCGAGCATAATAAACTATTTGTTATTGTAGACTATGCCTTAGCAATTCATTATTTCCATCTGTCAATACAGATACACTGCACATATCGTTCTTAAATTGTTCTGGTTTCTTTATTAAATTTGTTGAATACGATGCTGTATTAGACAATAAAAACAAGCCCTAGTGACATTTCTCACACAATTTTACACTGCACAACATGCACTACACTTCTGCAGAGTCACTGCTGTTCTACTTTGCACTCAGGAAGGTGAAATACTTGCCGGTGCCAGGATCGTGATGTTTATACTAGTGCCACATTTATATCCCAGCTGCACTCTATACCAGCATGGTCAGTGCAAAGTTCATGGTCTAGAGGAACACACAGCAATGCTACAAGAAGGTTAATGACCTTCTCTAGTTCACAAAGGTATATGCACACATCTTCTTTATGCCACCTTAAAGCCACTGTAACTCTGCCATTGCACCTGCGTCCCATGAAGGCTCATGGTCTATCTCTCACAATATTGCATGCAACATCTTTTCTCAATGACCATCACCCATTCAGTCCCCTTAGACTATTAACTCTTCCTGCCCTCTGTGCTTCCTACTCACTCACTTTTGACAGCTCACCACCTTTCCTGACTGATGAATGACTCGATTCACCATAGTCCCCTTCAAGGTTCATAGCTACCAAACATGATAAGCTGCCTGTACCTGTCTGTACTAAAAGGCACGGCAATGCTCTCTGTATTGTTATGGAGTAGGCCAGACCACTCAAAACGTTCTTAAGCAGGCAGCCCAGACCAAAACTTTGCAATTTGTTTCGGTAAGTGTACAGTGAAAATTACCCAGAATAAGTTAGCTAGGTTGACTACCAGGTTTTAAAACAGACAAAGATTTATTCACAAAATTATGGAATTAAACACAATGAACAGAATAAAGAACACCTACAGAACTCAGTCTATCCAAACTAGACTTAATTACACTATTCCAAATATGCACAACAGTTTCAATAAATAAACCCCCTTTACCACAGTAAAAATGAAACAAAGGCTTATAGGTTAAAGTTAGAGGGCAGAAGGACAGAGAGTTTAGCAACCTTTCTTCACACAGTTCACAGTTGAACTCCCTAACTAGTTCTGGATTGAATCGCTCAGCTAGAGAGCTGGCCATGCCTCCTTGACTTATACAGGTTATTTCTAAAAACATAAAAGCTTTGGCCTAAAGACTCATCTGTTTACATATAAACAAAAAGGCCTTTCATCTCTGTACCAAACCCAGCTGTTTCAGAGCCTGGTCTGTTTACGACCCCTCTGAAAGAAACCAAGGATACAGTATCCTTGAGAAAAGGAACAGTTTTTAGAAAAAAAGGACCAGCCTTGTGACAGTATTCAACTAGGCACAAAGTGAATCAGTGTCAATAGAAAAAGCAAAAAGCCTTGAGAAGCATCCTGATCTGATGCACGAGATGGGAGCTTGGCCCTTTGCACAAAGCAGCCTGGCAGCAGCATTGCGATGTAAGTTGGCAGTGAGCTCCAAAATGCAGTGTTGAAGTGTTGAACTGAATTAAAAATGCGTTCCAAGTGGACCCTGATGATGGAGTGAATGTTGGTGTATTGGTGCCATTTTGTGGATGGAGAAACAGGCAGTCACTACCCATGGGAGCATGTCTTGAAATGTTGGGGAATGTTGGCAAAGATGGAAACCTGGAGAAGGTGTCAGTGAGTTGTAGCCACTATGTACCTGCTCAGACTTGCTTATCAGGGGATTTGCTGTCATCTAGTTTATCTCCATTGCCTGAGAAAATAGCAAACTGCATGTACATGAAATGAGGGTAGGTAATAATTAGATAATAATGCATGCAAGTAGAACTCTGCTGCTCACTAATGAGATTCTCATCTTGCTGTACAAACCTTGGGTGGAAAATTGGACATTTTTTTCTCAACATTGTGAATCTCATCTCTTTGTTCTCACCATATTTTATGAATTGCTTTTCCGTGGCCTACACTGGACAGGAACTTGGAAAATTCCACCCAAAACATTTACTAATGAGATAAAGATTTGGTAGATAGGGAAAATGTAGTGAATGGAATTTAAGAAAGTTTATAATACAGTTACAGATGGGAGAGAAAGTTAAAACCAGGCACAAAGTGAATTAATAGAAAAAGCAAAAAGCCCTGAGAAGCACCCTGATCTGATGCACAAGATGGGAGCTTGGCCCTTTGCACAAAGATGAAAAGGTCATCCTCAGTTGCTAGACACTGCCTGTAAATAAAAGATCATACAGCACTCTTCAGTCCAATTCCTAGTGGCATTGTGTCATGCTTATTCACTGATGGGATCAATTCTGGTACTTTCTTATGGAGATTATTTCCTGATAAACCTGAAAGTGTCAGGCAACAATTTTAGGACTAGGTAGTAAGGGGAAGATAGAATTCAATCTTTGCAGTCTTCAAATGTTTCATATCAACATTCGTAAGCAGTGTTTGTACAGTAAATGATCCATGCTTAACATTTTTGTTTTGCATGGTTGCCTAGTTCACTTTCTGCTTATTCTATGAGAGCAAGCTATGCGGAAATGTATTTACATAGACGCAACTTCCAACTCATGTAATTGTCAAGCAATACCTTGGAACAATTTTATTTTAACACATTAAGTCAATAACCGTTGAAGTTATTATTGTAATAAAGAAAGTAACTAGCCTGACAATTGTCAAACAAGACAAGGATAGAAAACCATAAGACCATAAGTCCATAAGACATAGGAGCGGAAGTAAGGCCATTCGGCCCATCGAGTCCACTCCGCCATTCAATCATGGCTGATGAGCATTTCAACTCCACTTACCCGCATTCTCCCCGTAGCCCTTAATTCCTTGTGACATCAAGAATTTATCAATTTCTGCCTTGAAGACATTTAGCGTCCCAGCCTCCACTGCACTCTGTGGCAATGAATTCTATAGGCCCACCACTCTCTGGCTGAAGAAATGTCTCCGCATTTCTGTTCTAAATTTACCCCCTCTAATTCTAATTCTAAAACCAACTGACTAAACAAAACAAAACTAAACTAAACTAAAAGTTCATCGGCATCATCTAATTCAGGGGAGACAGAACAGCAATGTCAATTACATGGTTGACAATTCAAAGGTACTTTTTAACCGTTGAGAGAAACACAATACTCTATTTTCATTGACAGGAAAGATGAATAACAGCAAAAGCAAAAATTGACAAGGTGGTCAGAGGAATCAACTTTGAATCACATGAGAAGACTAAATTATAACAGAAAGACTAAAGCAATCTGAAGTGCTCAATAAATAAAAGAAGATTATGTGTGAAGTCAAATTTGAAGTGAAGCAGGAGGGAAAACAGAAACATATTGATATGCAATTCCATGAGAAGATATTGATAACAGAAGAGTTGATAAGAATCACTCATAAGACGTTAAAAAGACATATTAAGGAGGCAACAGTAACTAATTGAATTTATATATCACATTTTAGTAATGAAAGATAGAAGAAAGCTAAGGATTGAGACTTGTGTAAATCTAAAGGTAAATAATGTTGGAAGTGAGGCCATTTTAGATTTTTTTTTGACTATTACATTATAGATCATAATGGGATGAAATGAGAACAAATGTATTCAATAAAAAGATGCTGGACAAATATGGTGTAGCCAACTTTATCAAAAATTGCAGACAGATCAAGAAAAGTCAGGAGCAATATCTTCATGGAACTCATCCATTCCAATTATTTCTTTTCTTTCTCTTCTGTTTTCTCCTCCTTTTCATGTGATTTCTTGTTCATTCTTCTTGCCTCCTATCCTTGAGCCTTGAGTGAAGTCATTGTGGACTCCCAGCCTCAACATGGACTCCTGGCCCTGACAGCATCAAACTGAAGCCAGTGTGGACTCCGTGCCTCTGTGCAGAGTCCTCATCTCAGTGCAGATTGCCAGCCTTAACGTGGACTCCTGGTCTTGAGGTGAATCCAGAGCAGCCCCCAGCAGTCTGGCCTTGAGAGCCAGGTGCGGACAAGTGGCTAGGTGCCAGTGTGGTCTGGGTTGGAAGGACTGTTATTCTGAACATTTCAATTTTTTATATTTCTCATTTATTTCTATGATTTTGTACTTTTGTCTCTAAGGTGACACAAAGGACTTTTTATTTATTTTTCTAATTTTTCCCTAAGAATTTGTACTCAGGAATCTGTACCTATGTACCTTTGTCCCTCAGATGGTACCATAAATGGTGACAGGTAAACTTTTCACTGTAGTCACGGAAGTACAGGTGACAATAAAGCTAATTCTAATTATCGTGCTCACACAGGATGTCATTGGTGACTTTGATGAGGGCTGTTTGTAAGTACAGACAGTTAGGATGAAATCTTAGCGGAAGTTTGAATTGTTTTCTGGGTGAAGGAATAGAGAGAGAGAGAGAGAGAACCTGAACAGTTACTGCCCTTGCTGTTTGAATTCATGAATCACTAGACATCGGAGTGCATCTGGGAAAATTAACAAACAGTGAAATTCATAACTGATCTTGGAGGAACTGTTGGGCGAAGTTCACAGCACAGAATCAGATAAGTTAATCGTTGTTTTAAGTGTGGCCTACAGAGAATCTGCAGTTGTGAGTGGAGTGGGTTATTTCTTGATTATATGTTTTTGGAGATATGTCTCTTGAATAAATTTAAAATATAAGCCATAACTATTAATTTAACCTGGGCCAGGGTTTGTGGAGGAATAAGACGGTGTTATTTTCTGGGTCTGTAAAATGTGAAGGAGCAAAAATGGCCTTTAATAGAGTGATATGTACTTCTTGTCAGATGTGGGAGTTTAAAGAGAGTTTAAGGGTTACTGCGAATTATATCTGCCATAAATGCTATTGGCTGCGAATCTTATCAGATCAAATGGATCGGATAGAGAGACAGTAAGAAGCAATGAGGAATTTGCAACAGCAACAGTATGTGATGGATGACAGTAAGGGGTGAAAGTCTCAGATACAGTCACATAGATGGGTTAACTCCAGGAAAGGTAAGAGAGGTAGGCAGGTAGTGCAGGAGTCTTTTGTGGATATACCCATTTCAAACAGGTATGCTGTTTTGGAAAATGTAGGGGGTGATGGGTTCTCAGGGGAATGTAGCACGAACAACCAAGTTTCTAGTTTTGAGACTGGCTCTAATGCAACGAGGGGCACGTTGGGCTCCAAGAGATCAATTGTGTCAGGGGATTCTGTAGACAGAGGTACAGACAGACGTTTCTGTAGCCAGTAGTGAAAAAGCAGAATGGTGTGTTGCTTCCCTGGTGCCAGGATCAAGGATGTCTCAGAGAGGGTGCAGGATGTTCTCACAGAGGAGAGGGGCCAGCAAGAGGTCATTGTCCACATTGGAACCAATGACATTGGAAGGGAAAAAGTTGAGATTCTGAAGGGAGATTACAGAGAGTTAGGCAGAAATTTAAAAAGGAGGTCCTCAAGAGTAGTAATATCTGGATCACTCCCGGTGCTACGAGCTAGTGAGGGCAGGAATAGGAGGATAGAGAGATGAATGCATGGCTGAGGAGCTGGTGTATGGGAGAAGGATTCAAATTTTTGGAACATTGGAATCTCTTGTGGGGTAGAACTGTCTTGTACAAGACGGCCGGATTGCACCTAAATTGGAAGGGGACTAATATACTGGCAGAGAAATTTGCTAGAGCTGCTCGGGAGAATTTAAACTAGTAAGCTGGGATGGGGATACAGCTGTGCTGAGGGAGGATATTCCCAGAAATACATCCAGGGACATTATTTGGGTGGAACTGAGAAATAAGAAAGGGATGATAACCTTATTGGGATTGTATTATAGACCCCCTAATAGTCAGAGGGAAATTGAGCAACAATTTGTATGGAGATCTCAGTTATCTGTAAGGATAATAGGGTGGTTATGATAGAGGATTTTAACTTTCCAAATATAGACTGAGACTGCCATAGT
Organism: Chiloscyllium plagiosum; assembly: GCF_004010195.1. Taxonomy (NCBI): domain Eukaryota; kingdom Metazoa; phylum Chordata; class Chondrichthyes; order Orectolobiformes; family Hemiscylliidae; genus Chiloscyllium; species Chiloscyllium plagiosum. The sequence goes on along the minus strand of NC_057722.1, from coordinate 35,257,557 downwards.
GTTATGGGTTTAGATGGAGAGGAATTTGCTACGTGTGTACAAGACAATTTTCTGATTCAGTATGTCGATGTATCTATTAGAGAACGTGCAAAACTTGACCTACTCTTGGGAAATAAGGCAGGGCAGGTGACTGAGGTGTCAGTGTGGGAGCACTTTGGGGCCAAGCGACCATAATTCTGTTAGATTTAAAATAATGATGCAAAAGGATAGACCAGATCTAAAAGTTGAAGTTCTAAATTGGAGAAAGGCCAATTTTGACGCTATTAGACAATAACTTTCGAAAGCTGACTGGGGGCAGATGTTCGCAGGTAAAGGGACAGCCTTCAGACATGAGATAACAAGAATCCAGAGAAAGTATATTCGTGTTAGGGTGAAAGGAAAGGCTGGTAGGCACGGAATGCTGGATGACTAAAGAAATTGAGGGTTTGGTTAAGAAAAAGAAGGAAGCATATGTCAGGTATAGACAGGATAGATCGAGTGAATCTTTAGAAGAGTATAAAGGGAGTAGAAGTATACTTAAGAGGGAAATCAGGAGGGCAAAAAGGGGACATGAGATAGCTTTGGCAAATAGAATTAAGGAGAATCCAAAGAGTTTTTACAAATACATTAAGGACAAAAGGGTAACTAGGAAGAGAATAGGGCTCACCAACACATTCCACCCTGACCTTAAATTTACCTGGACCATCTCTGGGGAGATACT
>NC_057722.1:35237579-35255393 GCF_004010195.1 Chiloscyllium plagiosum | reverse complement strand
CCCCCACTCACCCATTGTACTCTATGCTACTTTCTCCCCACCCCCCAGGCTCACTGCCTTTATTCCTGATGAAGGGCTTTTGCCCGAAACATCGATTTCGAAGCTCCTTGGATGCTGCCTGAACTGCTGTACTCTTCCAGCACCACTAATCCAGAATCTGGTTTCCAGCATCTGCAGTCATTGGTTTTACCCCTCAAAGATCAGCAAGGCAGCCTTTGTGTGGAGCCGCAGAAAATGGGGGAGATACTAAAGGAGTATTTTGCATCACAATTTACTGTGGAAAAGGATATGGAAGATATAGACTGTAGGGAAATAGATGGTGACATCTGGCAAAATGTCCAGATTACAGAGGAGGAAGTGCTGGATGTCTTGAAACCGGTAAAGGTGGATAAATCCCCAGGACCTGATCAGCTGTACTCTAGAACTCTGTGGGAAGCTAGAGAAGTGATTGCTGAGATATCTGTATCATCGATAGTCACAGGTGAGTGCCGGAAGACTGGAGGTTGGCTAACGTGATGCCACTGTTTAAGAAGGGCGGTAGAGACAAGTCAGGGAACTATGGACCAGTGAGCCTGACCTCGGTGGTGGCAAGTTGTTGGAGGGAATCCTGAGGGACAGGATGTACATGTATTTGGAAAGGCAAGGACTGATTAGGGATAGTCAACATGGCTTTGTGCATGGGAAATCATGTCTCACAAACTTGATTGAAATATTTGAGGAAGTAACAAAGACGATTGATGAGGGCAGAGCGGTAGATGTGATCTATATGGACTTCAGTAAGGTTCCCCATGGGAGACTGATTAGCAAAGTTAGATCTCATGGAATACAGGGAGAACTAGCCATTTGGATACAGAACTGGCTCAAAGGTAGAAGACAGAGGGTGGTGGTGGAGGGTTGCTTTTCAGACTGGAGGCCTGTGACCAGTGGAGTGCCACAAGGATTTGTGCTGGGTCTTCTACTTTTTGTCATTTACATAAATGATTTGGATGCAAGCATAAGAGTTACAGTTAGTAAGTTTGCAGATGACACCAAAATTGGAGGTGTAGTGGACAGCGAAGAGGATTACCTCAGATTAAAACAGGATCTTGACCAGATTGGCCAATGGGCTGAGAAGTGGCAGATGGAGTTTAATTCAGATAAATGCGAGGTGCTAGGCGTTTGGTATGCTTTCCTTTATTGGTCAGAGTATTGAGTACAGGAGTTGGGAGGTCATGTTTTCGCTGAACAGGACATTGGTTAGGCCACTGTTGGAATATTGCATGCAATTCTGGTCTCCTTCCTATTGGAAAGATGTTGTGAAACTTGAAAGGGTTCAGAAAAGATTTACAAGGATGTTGCCAGGGTTGGAAGATTTGAGCTATAGGGAGAGGCTGAACAGGCTGGGGCTGTTTTCCCCAGAGCGTCGGAGGCTGAGGGGTAACCTTATAGAGGTTTACAAAATTATGAGGGGCATGGATAGGGTAAATAGGCAAAGTCTTTTCCCTGGGGTCGAGAAGTCCAGAACTAGAGGGCATAGGTTTAGGATGAGAGGGGAAAGATAGAAAAGAGACCTACGGGGCAACGTTTTCACACAGAGGGTGGTACATGTATGGAATGAGCTGCAGGGGACGTGGTGGAGGCTGGTATAATTGCACCAATCAAGAGGCATTGGATGGGTATATGAATAGGAAGGGTTTGGAGGGATATGGGCCGGGTGCTGGCAGGTGGGACTAGATTGGGTTGGGATATCTGGTTGGCCTGGACAGGTTGGACCGAAGGGTCTGTTTCCGCGGTGTACATCTCTATGACTCTATGTCTAAAGCTATCTGTATTTATTTTTGGTGGTGAGGATATGGTTAGATTTCTTACAATGTGGAAACAGGCCCTTCGGCCGAACAACTCCACACTGACCCTCCGAAGAGCAACCCACCCAGACCAATTACCCTACATTTACCCCTTCATCTAACACTATGGGCGATTTAGCATGGCCAATTCACCTAACCTGCACATCTTTGGACTGTGGGAGGAAACCGGAGCAAACCCACACAGATATGGGGAAGCATGTGAAAACTCCATACAGACACTTGCCCAAGGCAGGAATTGAACCTGGGCCTCTGGCGCTGTGAGGCAGCAGTGTTAACCACTGTGCCACTGTGACGCCCCTGTGCTACTGGGCCACCCATAGTGGTGTTGGGGGAGAGAAATTTAAAAATAAAGTTTCTTCAGGTGTACACCTTCTTGCATTCCACGATGATCCTGGAATAGTGGACAGTTTTGGCGCAGGAGATACAGGTTTTTGCAGTTCAACCAGATCTGGTGTTGAGTATTTAAATCAGTTGTTCACCAATAATGGTACTCTGTCTTGCTTGAGATGGGGGTGAGGGCTGTTTTCGGGGAACAATCAGCATCAGTGGATGCGCACACATGTGCGAGAGAGAAAGAGAGAGAGAGCAACGATCCAGACTCCTCTACTCTCTCCCAGTTTTGGTTGCCACTTTTAGTTGGATACTTTCCTGGAGCAATGATCACATGATCACCCACATCCCAACTCCCCATCCAAATGCTTTATTTCCAGATTTCTAAGTTTCATACTTATAACTGAAAATGTTATAATTAAATGACTTCTTTTTTGTTCCATTTAATTGCTGTATCAATCTCAATATTGATCTTTAAGTTTTGAAGAGCCTGTGATAATCCTGCAAATTTAGTTCAGTTTTTAATATGGTCGCTAATGCATCAGACCATTTGACTTCTTTTAAAGCTGCCTCCAGAGTTACTGATCTTGATGAATCCCATGGCTCGAAATAGCATAGGTGAATTATTCCCTGTCTCTATTACTCACCACACCACATGAGCGCCTCCTCTCTCTATAAGAGGTGGCCTATTATTTCAATTTATTCTCAGATACATTTTTGATGCTTTCACAATCTTTACTGACCACCTGGTGTATTATACCTACTATCCTTGGACTTTCTTCTCCCTCCACACATCCATCTCAGCATCTTCGTACTACCCAGTCATGGTTCCTCTTTTGATGTTTCTGCACTAACAGGTTGCCTCTCACACTGTCTTGTAGATTATTTCTTTCAGCTTCAGTTGCAGTTTTCAATTCGGTAACATTTGATGCACTTTTTCCAATTCCTCCAACCACAGCAAATCTATTGTTTAAATCCATTCCTATGTATCTCCTGTATACACTGACCCTGAGTCCTTGAAGCTACTCTCTTTCTTACAGTCTTCGCCCTTAACCTTTAGCCCTTCACTTTTCACAGGCTTAAATTGAAAGCCCATGTTTTGGGTCTTTGATCTATACTCAGTGCTTTCCATCAGTTTTCCAAACATGTTCTCATCATTCCAACCACATAGCTCATGTATCTGCCAACACTATAGACCATGGTACTTCCCGTCCTAATTGTTGAGTTAGGATGAAGGGACAGCGCTCTGAAAGCTAGTGCTTCCAAATAAAGCTATTGGGCTATACCTGGTGATGTCTGATTTTTAACTTTGTTGAGTTACAATATCCAATGGCAATCAGGAAGAAGAAGCCCTGGCACAAATCAGCTTTGGCTTTGAAACTTTGACTTCAAAAGTACTTTGCTGCAGTTAATACAGTTTGGGATGCCCTAACGGTGTGAAAGTTGCTACATAAATGCAAGTACTTTTTTGAATTCCAATCAGAAATTTATTTCGTTCCCTCCAAACAGTGGTCTTGATCTTTATTCGGGACGATTTTGTTTTGGTTGAATATTGTCCCCCGAGTTGTCCATTGTATCGGGCATCAGCTTTTCGAAGTGGGGTAGGTTGTCAAACATTGCTGCTTGGGTTAAGAGCAGCACACGATATAATTGTTGCACAGTGCAGCCTGAAAGCCTGCGGAGACCAGAGGCGAGACTCTCCCAGGCCACAGGTGATTGACAGGCGATCGCCAACACTTGACGCCATCACGCCCCGCCGCGTGGTTTCCATGGTTACCCCAAGCGCAACCTGGGCCGACAGGATGAACACTTTGAGGGAGAATTGCAAACAACAGAATGGTGGATCCAAGCTATAAAGCTGGAAATCCACCGCACCCCTATTTTTCGCTGTGTCTGTTTGAGCTGGGATTTTTATTTGCACTCTGAGACGCAGTAGGTTCAGAGAGGCCAAGGACACTGCTGGCTGGAGGCTGCGCCCTTCAGCTGAGAAACTTTCCCAAGAAGTTCCAGGCTGCTCCTGTTTGTGAGAACCAAGCTGCGGGCCCTTAAAAAGCAGCTGGCGAGGCCCGAAGGTTATTGATTATTTTAAAAAATATATGAATTATTATGGTCTACATTTGATAACACACAACTGTAACACATATCTCATTGCAGGAAAGTGGGGAGAGCGAAGAATCTGAGCCTATAGCTTTTCAGTTGCTAAGGTGCTTTAATAGGGCCGAAAGCAAAGATTGAAATTACCTTCCTAAGTGTTTCCGAGTCTGAAATGTTATTGGTAATAACGGTTTGATCGTTTCAATTCTCTTAAACTTAACTTAGAACATGTTTTTGCTTGATTGTTCTATTACATTATTTATTATTCAAATACATCGCAGATTGTAACCGTTTATACGTTTTTGTGCCCTGGAGTGCAATAATTGAACATTTTTAGCTTCACATGTAAATTTGATGCACGTTGTAGTAATGTGTATTAAACTGTCATACCTTTAGTTCTGTTATCAAGTATCCTATGGTTTGACAACCATTCAGTGTATACAACAAAGGTACTGACGTGATTAGCATAACATCTGGCTGAGAAAATGTACTCATGTTTACAAGAGTTGCGATTTAAACAAAAATGACAGTCTGCTGTGGCTCAGTTGATAGAACTCTTGCCTCTCAGTTAGAAGGCCTGTGGATTCAAGTCTCACTCCAGGGCTTCATCACAACGATCTAGGCTGAGACTGAGGAAACGTTGCACAAACAGTGGTGGTGTCATTCGGACGAAGTGTTAAACTGAGGCTCAGTTCAATCATTTAGGTGTAGATGAAGACTCGGGAATTGTCCCCAGTGCCCTAGCCAATATTTAATCTTGCAGTCAAAAACTCAAAAATGATCTTGAATTGCTACTTGTGGGAATTAGCTTTAAATAAATCGACTGCTACATTCCCTGCAACAATGACTACATTTGAAAGAAGTATTTAATTGTCTGTCAAACACATTGGGTGTGAAAGGTACCAAATAAATACAACTTTTATGATTCTTTGATGATCTCACATTTCGTGTCAATGGTGCTGATTTTTCAAAAAATTCTCAGATCTAATTGCATCTGGCTGCAATGCCTTAGGCTTGAAACATTACCTTCTGCAATTTACTGTGAAATACTTTCACTATTTTCTCAATTATTTCTTGTTTCCATGAAGCTAATAATGTCACTTTCTCTTTCAAAAACTAAGAGTGGTATTTTTACATATTATATACATCTTTATTGGTTATTTTTCTGGTAGAAATATATTTGTTCACATATTTTAGGAAATTCCAAGGAAACAAAACAAAGGGAGCAACAAGGATTCAAGGTTTTTGCAATAAATAAAATGTGACAATACATTTTCAGTTAATAATTTGTCAATAAGCTATATACACATGTATTTGTATTAACACGTTCAACTTTATATTTTAATAAGTGGATTATGGATTAGTAAAATAAAAAAATGTTTAAGGTGTTGTTTAAGTAGATTAGCTAGTGAGTGATCTGACCATATCATTGAAAGAGTCGTCAACTGATGTGTCTTGTGACATGTCAATTAATCAATTCATAGAAAAGGCCCTTCGACTCATCAGGTCACTTAACTACCACTAAGAATGCGCTAATCCCAATTTCCTGCACTTGACCCATATCCTTGAATGTTATGATATTTGAGGTATTCATCCAAATATTTTTTTAAAGTTTGAAGGTTTCTAGCCTCCACTACCTTCATACCACCTGCTGAGTGACAAACGTTTTCCTAAATCCCCTCTGAATATCCTGCCTCTCACCCTAAATCTATGCCCTCTTGTGATTGACCCCTCAATCAAGGGGAACAGCTGCTCTCTAGTCACCCTGTCCATGCTCCTCATAATCTTATACACATCAGTCATGTTGCTTTTAAGTCTTTTCTGCTCTAAAGAAAACAATCTAAGCCTATCTAGTCTCTCACAACTGAATTTCTGCATCCCAGTCAACATCCTGGTGAATCTCCTTTGTATCCCCTCTAGTGCTATAACATCCTTCCTGTTGTGAGGTGAACAGAATTGCACACAGTACTCCAGTTGTGGCCTGACCAATGCTGTGTTCAATGGTGGGGTGGCATGGTGGCTCAGTGGTTAGTACTGCTGACTCACAGCACCAAGGTCCCAGCTTCAATTCCAGCCGCCTGTCCGTGTGGAGTTTGCAGATTCTCCCCGTGTCTGTGTGGGTTTCCTCCCACTGTCCAAAGATGTGCAGGTCAGGTGAATTGGCCATGCTAAATTGCCCATAGTGTTAGGTGCATTAGTCAGAGGGAAATGGGTTTGGGTGGGTTAGTCTTCTGAGGGTTGGTGTAGATTTGTTGGGCCGAAGGGCCTGTTTCCGCACTGTAGGGAATCTAATTTACTTCCTTGCTCTTACATTGTATGCTGAAACTGATGAAAGTAAGTGTCTGATATGCCATCTTAACGATCTGTTCATGTCCTCTGCCGACTTCCAGGATTTGTGAATAATTACCCCAAGATCCCTCTATTCCTCTAAGCTACCCAGTGTCCTGTCCTTCATTAAATACCCCCAATCTTGTTTCTTCTTCCAAAATGCATCACCTTGCATTTATCATGGTTAAATGCCATCTGCCTCTGATCTGCCCATCTGACTAACCCATCTATAGCTTCCTGTAACCTATAATCATCTTCATTATTAACACTCTAGCAATCTTATTGTTTTCTGCAAATTTGCTTAATACTCCCTCCACATTTTCATCTATATCATTAATGTATCTAATAAACATAAAGATCTCATTACTGATCTTGAAAACAACACCCTTGGACACCTGTCTCCAGTCTTGCCAACAGCCTTCTACCTTTTCTAAGAGAGAGAGCTGAAGAAATAGCAGAGGCATTAGTGGTGATCTTTCAGGAATCACTAGACTCAGGGAGGGTCCTAGAGAACTGGAAAATCACTAAGGTGACACCCATGTTTAAAAAGAGCAAGGCAAAAGACGGAAAATTACAATCCAATTAGCCTAACCTCGGTTGTGGGTAAGAACCTGGAATCCATTGTAAAGGATGAGATTTCTGAATACTTGGAAGTGTATGGTAAAATAGGGCAATGTCAGCATGGCTTCATCAAGGGGAGGTCATACCTGACAAATATAATGAATTCATTGAGGAAGTAACAAGCAGGTTATACCAAGGAGAACCAATGGATGTTATCTAGCTGAACTTCAAAAAAGCCTTTGACAAAGTGCTGCACAGGAGATACTGAGTAAGATAAGGGCCCATGGTATTAGAGGCTAGGTGCTAGCATGGATAGAAGCTCGTCTGTCTGGCAGAAAACAGAGTGGATGGATAAAAGGGTCCTTTTCAGGATGGCAGCCAGTGACACGTGATGTTCCTCAAGGGTCAGTGTTGGGACCACAGTTTTTCACTTTATACAATTCATGATCTAGATGAAGGAACTGAGGGCGTTCTGGCTACATTTGCAGGCGATATAAAGATAGGTAGAGGGACAGGTGGTATTGAAGAGGCAGGGAGGCTGCAGAAGGATTTGGACAGTTTAGGAGAGTGGGCAAAGAAGTGGCAGATGGAGTACAATTTGGGAAAGTATGAGGTCATGCACTTTGGTAGGAAGAGTAGAGGCATGGACTATTTTCTAAATGGGGAGAAAATTCAGAAGAATGATGTGCAAAGGGACTTGAGAGTTCTAGTCCAGGATTATTTTAAGGTAAATTTGTAGGTTGAATCAGTAGTTGGGAAGGCAAATGTAATGATGGCATTTATTTTGAGAGGACTTCAACATAAAAGCAGGGATGTACTTCTGAGGGTCTATAAGGTTCTGGTCAGAGGAGGTTCACGAGAATGGTCCCAGGAATGAAAAGCTTAATATATAACGAATGTTTGAGGACTCTGGGTTGATACTCAATGAAGTTTAGAAGGATGAGGGGGATCTAATTGAAATGTACAGAATATTGAATGGCTTGGACAGTGTCGATGTTGGGAAGATGTTTCCATTAGTAGGAAAGACCAGGATGGGAGGGCACAGTCTTAGAGTAAAAGGAAGACCTTATAGAACGGAGATAAGGAGAAACTCCAGCCAGAGAATGGTGAATCTGTGGAATTCATTCCCACAGAAGGCTGTGGAAGCCAGATCATTAAGTATATTTAAGACTGAGAGAGATAGGTTCTTGAGTATCAAGGAGTTCAAGGATTACAGGGAGAAACCAGGAAAATGGAGTTGAGCCATGATTGAATGGCAGAGGAGACTCTATGGGCTGAATGGCCTAACTTCTGCTCCTACATCTTATGGTCTTATGATCTTTTTACTAAGCCAGTTTCTGATCCATCTCGCCAAGTTTCACTCATTTCCATGTGCTTTAATCTTCTCAATCAGTCTCTCATGTGGGACCTTGATAAAAACTTTGTTAAAATCCATTTAAACTACATCAATGAACTTCTCTCATCCATATACTTGATCCATTTTGAAATAAAAACTAACAAAGTTTTGACAAAGCCATGCTAACCATCCCAAATTAACCTTTCCAAGTAGGTATTAATTTGCTTCTTCAGAATTTTCTCCATTAGTTTCCCGACCATTAATGTGAGACTCACCGATCTGTAATTTCCTGGTCCATCTTTACCACCACTTAAAAAGTGGAACCATATTAGCTGGCCTCCAGTTCTCTGGCACTTCCCTTGTGGCCACAGAGGAATTAAAAATTTGTGTCTTTAAATTGTTGAGATCTGAGTTAAACAGTGATCTTCAATTTTACTGACTGACTTTTTTTGCAAGAATTTAATTTGAGGCTAGAATGTTTCACAGGGATGTGCAAAGATGCTGTTTATTTACAATGTGATTCACTATTGCACCATAGAAGAATTTTATAACATATTAATCACAACTGCATAGTCATTGAATATTATTTTGTCTTCATTTCTCAAATACTATTGTAGTCAAGCTTAAGGTCACACTCATATCTTGCTTTAAGTTGCAATTTATTTTATAATTTGCTTATTTTAATTATTACATATACATGTTAGCTATGGGTAAATTGCAATCAATCTTCTCACCTCTTAATCAGAAAATTCTGGGTTCAGATCACACTCGACATTGGAACACAAAGATCTAGGAGAGGTGCAGAGGAAGTTCTCTGTGGGAGCTGATTTTGAGATATCTAGAGGGCGGCATGGTGTCACAGTGGTTAGCACTGCTTCCTCGCAGCGCCAGAGACTCGGGTTCATTCCCGCCTCAGGCGACTGACTGTGTGGAGTTTGTACATTCTCTGCGTGGGTTTCCTGCGGGTGCTCCGGTTTCCTCCCACAGTCCAACAATGTGCAGGTCAGGTGAATTGGCCATGCTAAATTGCCCGTAGTGTTAGGTGAATGGGTCTGGGTGGGTTGCTGCTTCGGCGGGTCGGTGTGGACTTGTTGGGCCGAAGGGCCTGTTTCCACACTGTAAATAATCTAATCTAAAAAAATACAGAGACTTTGTTAGTTTCTTAGGAGCTGATAAGTAATCTAATAATGCTACTTCAAAGAATTAGCTGCAGCATTCCTGACCAATATTTATTCCTGAATTAGCATCACTTAGATAAAACAGATTAATTGGTCATTATTTCATTTTAATTTGGAGGATCTAGTAGTGCAGAAATTGGTTGCCTATGTTTTCTATATTATAGCAATTCAAAAAAGTACTTCATTTTGTCTAAGCATTTTGTAATGATCAGAGATCAAGGAAAGCACTGTATAATTTCAGGTTTTTTCTTCGATATTGTCTCAGGAACACCACCAGTTTTATGGTTATGTTGAACAGTTTAGATCTTCAACTTAAACGAAACAGCATGGAACGCCATGTCCCTGTCCACCCTTTACCTGAAGAGATCCAACAGGTATGCAGATGTTTTTTGATATATGTGATGGAAAAGGCCTGCAAATTGTTCTTCATCTATTCATATTTACTTATTATTATCTATGTAACACTTATGATTACATTTCTTGGTATACAATAAATGTCTATCTACCTTTCGGGCAGTGTTTAGGATAATTTGTTAGTAAGATCATAAGATATGGGAGCAGAAATAGGCAATTCTGCCTACTGAGTCTGCTCAGGCACTAATCATGAACTTATCTATCTCTGTCTTAAATATGCTCAATGATTTGGCATCCACAGCCTTCTGCAGCAATGTATTCCACAGATTCACCCCCTCTGTGAGATGTATTAAACTAACTGGCCTGTAGTTTCCTGCTTTCTGTCTTCATCCATTTTTGAATATACTGAGTGAGCATACCTTGCCAGAGTCAAACACCTGAACCCAATGACCATTTATAATTCAGATTATCTGTCAGTGTGGAGTTGTACCTAGTGCATGTTGAAATATTTTCAAATTTAAATCTGTGATTTTTGAAAGCAGAAATACATTTTTGGTTTTAGTATATGATTTATGTTTTAGTAGCCGTCCCTTATTCCAATTTTATCTGCTTTAAATGAATATGAATGTTGCTGAATTGAATTGCTTTCATTATTGTAAATGTTACCAAGGCAAATATTGATTTCTTTTACATATTTAACGTCTGAAGCTGCCGGTTAGAAGCACTGAATGAGTAAACATTTTGTTGAGAATTCTGTTTTCAGCTGTTGTCATAAAGCCTCTCTCTTCAGTGATATTATGTTTGAAGCTGGAAAGCAGCAGGCAGAATCTAAATCCTTGAGAACACTAGAGAAAACATCTTGCAACTTCTCAAGGAGATGATGTGCCACTTCAGTGGAATAGACAGTCCCTTTAACAACCTCAGATACCACAGCAATCAGAGTATAGTGAGCAACTGACTTTTTTATTGCTGTGCTTAAGAATCATACTTATTTTGCCTGATGAAAACATAATCTCATTTTCATTTTGCAGCCAATCTTTTATGACCTCTGCATTCTGAATATTTTAGAGTGATGGTCATTTTTAAAAGATTGAAATCAATATAGCATAGTGCTTGTGTTCTGAAAAAGAATTGCTATTCAACTATAATAACTAAACACAGAAAATGCTGGAATTATATAGTAGGTCTGGCAACACTCCTGGGGATAGAAAAAAATTTTACCTTTGAACGTCACACACCTGAAATATTTACTCCCTTTAGATTTCCAGCTTCCAAAGTCTTTTGCTTTGGCCAGTCAGTTTGTGGGATTGATTGATTCATGCATTGTATGTATGTTCTCACTGATTCAGTGCAGCCAAGTTTTTCAGGAACTGAAAGTACAAAACAAACTCATGAATATTATCCACATCAGATACCCCTGTTTAGCTCAATTTGGCTTATTTAAAATAAAGTTTTAAACAACAGTATTTTCTTTCTTTTCAAATAAGGATATTTATTGATTTTAATTAATCTAATTATTATACCAAATTTAAGATAAAATCAGTATATTTATGGATTGCCTATGTGGGATTTTTGATATTGCTTGTGAAAATACTTAAAGTTCCTGTGTGAGCTTGCCTGACTTATACTTCTGCAGTAATTAACACAACTGCAATAGAAGAAGAATTTAGCCAGTAATCTAGATAGTTCATAACTTAATTTCAAGTTTGTGAAAACAAACCTAGTGTTGTGCATTTACCAAATCAGACCCCACATTGAAAATATTTTGTTTTGGTATTCCATAAATAAAACAGAAGCCTTGGTCCTATGTGGTATATCAAGGAGCATTAGTCTAATGTTTACTATTAGACTTTTAAAAATAGAATTCCCACAGTGTGGAAACAGGCCCTTCGGCCCAACTAGTCCACACCGATCCTCCGAAGAGTAATCCACTCAGACAATTCTCTTACATTTTACCCCTGACTAATGCACCTAATTTCCATATCCCTGAACACTATGGGCAATTTAACATGGCCAATTCACCTAACCTGCACATCTTTGGATAGTGGGAGAAAACCACAGCATCTGAAGGAAACCCACACAGACACGGGGAGAATATGCAAACTCCACACAGACAGTCACACAAGACAGGGATCAAACCCAGGTCCCTGGCACTGTGAGGGAGCAGTGCTAACCACTGAGACACATGCCAACCACTGAGACACATGCCAACCAGACTTGTAAATAAACATGTAGCCAAAAGTAAGTTGTCATCTTAAATTACTAATTACAGTTGAAAAAAATAACAAATTACAGAAATATATCAGACAGAAAGACAAAACTCCCTGTTTTCAAGATTTCTTGTCTCTGTACTCTTGTTCATGACAACATGCTCTCAATTGTTAATTCAAATGTACTGAAACATCTACCGTTCCCTGTGTTGCAAAGCTCTGAATTTAACTGCAGTATGTCCATTGCAGCATTAACTTCAGTTCCAGTTTCAGCCTCATGTAGAAACAATACTTCACAGTTGTACATACTTTTTCATTTTGTGATGTGTACTTTGATATCATTAAGTTAGCTAATTCATCAGAAACAGATGAGGCTAATTATAAACTTAGAAATTACTATTGGCGATATCAGTGGATTCATGTTCAGTGCATTTATATCTCCACTATTTTAATGCAAGCATGAGCCTTTTAATAAAATTCAATAAACATTGAAATGGTGGTCTGAAGGGTCTCATTAATGCATTCATATTCCAAGAGTTTATAAGTCTTCATTAGTGTAAACTACTGATTGGCATTCTGCCACCTCACATTCAATGGCATTGTTACCTCTGAATCCCTTATCTTAGGGACTACCATTGAGCAGAATCTGAACAGGATCAGTCGTATGAATAGTGCACGAACAAATGAGAGAATTCTGCAGTGAGTAATTCACTTCCTGGCTTGCAATGAGGTGATGGCATTGCGGTACTGTCACTACACTAGTAATCTAGAAATCCACGACAATGTTCTGGGCACAAGGTTTTGAACCCAATATGGCAAATGGAGATGTTTGAATTCAATAAAAAAAATCTGTAATTAATGGCAGCCATGTAATACAGTTGATTGTTGTAAAAGCCCATCTGATTTACTCATGTCCTTCAGGAGACAGGAAATTATCATCCTTACCTGGTCTGGCGTACATGTGATTCCGTATCTATAGCAATAACTCTTAAATGGCCTAGCAAGCAATTCATTGGCAATTAGGTCTGGGCAACAAATGCTGACCAAGGTAGCAACACCTACATCCCACGAATGATTAGAAAAATGTTTCCCCACCTACTTACTATCCATCATCTACAAGGCACAAGTTAAGGACGTGAAGTATCCTCTCTAGTTGCGTGGATGAATGCAGCTCGTACATCACTCAACAAATACAATGTCATTCATGATGAAACAATCTGCTTGATTGGTACCCTATCTGCCACCTTTAACATTCACTACCTCCACTGCTGACACACAGTGGCAGTAGTTTCAGTGTTAGAAAGATGGTAATGTTTAAATGAATCCTCTCAGCTCCCACATTAAAGTAGAGCTTGATGACTACTAACAAGTTTAAATTGATCCATTTAAGGAATTAAAATAGTGGATCAATATGAAAATGTTGAATTACAGTTGACAGAACCGTTTGAGTTTCAGTTAGTTTGAACACAGGAGACACAAACTAAGCTAAATGGAACTGAAAGATCTTAGCTGCATTTCTCATATTTCTGTGCACAATGATGTGCAAAGCAAATGGAAGCTGAAGATTAACAATAGTTTCTTTTAAATGAATTTTCTTAAAGTTTTCCATCCAGTCAATTTTATCATAAACTTAATCTGTTTTCTGGATAAAAGAAATGAGACAAAACTTGCATTTCTATGCTGCCCTTCATAGTCTCAGAATAAAGCATCCCAGTTATTTAGTGCTTTTTGAAATGTACGGCAGGAAATGCAGTTGCTATTTTACATTCAGCATGTTCTTGCATACATGAATGAGACCGGGTAGTTAACTCTTGTGGTGTTTATGAACAGACAAACATAGGCTAAGACATTAGAAAAACTCCCTTATCCTTATTTGTGCCATGGAATCTTTTACATCCTGCTGAGTGGACAGATGGAATTTTAATAAAGTCAAATTTGAAAGTTGTCATTCTTCAGTGCTGTACTGATTATCAGTGTTGCCTTCTTGCTAGATTATTACTGTTATGAGGTTGCATTTTGTATCTGTTGTTAGATCTAATTATTTGCTGTGCGTATGCTATAATGCAGCACCACATTGCCTTTTGTAAAAATAAGTTAGAAACTTATTGTCTCAAAATAGTATTATCAATTATTAGTTTTCCATCACAGCTAATCCTGCCATACTATAAATTGTGAATGAATTCTGATCATTTATGCAAGCATGTTTGTGTGAATGAAACTAGAAGACACACAAACAACTTATACATGTTAATCAATGAGTATTAATTCCAGGAATCTGAGAGAAAATGTATGGTTTCCAAGTGTGGACAATCATGTTTCCCAGACAACAATTTTCGATGATTGCACTTAATGTTCTATTTATTCTATGAGGTATTGCTAAGTTCTTAAGAGCTTTTCAAATGACTATTTATGCACTGGGGTGGGTGGGGATGGGTGGTTGGTGGTGGAATCATTTTTCATACACACGCAAATCACAAAGAAAGATGCAATCTGAAAATATAAACAAATAAAACATGGTGCCATTAGGCACTCATGAAAAATGCATAAATTGTCTTACTGTTTGCGTGGGATTTTAAAAATTGAGGTGTGACTCATGACCAGTTAGGAGAGGATGCAAGACTGGACAATTCGATCATAATCTAGAAGTTAAATGCATGAGTCATTGCATAATCTTCAATCCTGAGCACCTTCACAAAACATACCCTTAGTATCCTGAAGGCAGAGAATTATAGAATGCTTAGTGTACAGAAATAAGCCATTTGTGTCTAAGCTGTATCTCTGAAAGAGAAATTCACCAAATGCAAACCCCCCCACCTTTTCTCCTCGCCCTGTGCGATCTTTTTTAGACAACCCAGTTCCTTCTTCGGTGCCCCACATCCCATAAATCACTCAAATGAGTCTGACTCCTCTACATTGTCTCAGGCAGTACATTCATGACAGTTGCTAAACACCATAAGAAGTCTTTAACTCATATCACCATTATTTCCTTTGCTGATTACTTTAAATTTGCAACCTATGATTCTTGATCCTTCAACCAATGGTATATTTCTCTCAGCCTACTCTGTGACAGTGTTGAACACCATATGCAGATTTCTTTCAAATAAAAACAATTAATTTGAAAGTTTGCAGTATTGTTTTTTATTTTGCGAGTGGCCATGTAAAGACACAATTTAAATCACATTCTCTCATGGTCTTTAAGCATGCGGGAATCTATTCAAATTGTAACATAGGAATAATTTTATACAACTTAACCTAAGGAGCTTGAAAGTATGCATGGTTTACAGAGTCATAGAGTCACAGAGCTATACAGCATGGAAACAGATCCTTTGGTCCAACTTGTCCAGGCTGACCAGATGTCCTAAATTAATCTAGTTCCATTCACCAGCATTTGGTCCATATCATTCTAAACCATTCCTTTCATATACCCATCCAGGTGCCTTTTATATGACGTAGTTCTACTAGCTTTCACCACTTCCTCTGGCAGCTCAATCCATACACGCACCAGCCTCTGCATGAAAAAGTTGACCCTTAGGTCCCTTTTAAATCTTTCCCCTCTCACCTTAAATCTATGCCCTCTAGTTTTGGACTCTGCTACTCGGAGGAAAAGACCTTGTCCAGTCACCTTATCTATACCCTTTATAATTTTATAAACCTCTCTAAGGTCCTCCCTCAGCCTCTGATGTTCCAGGCAAAATAGCCCCAGCCTATTCAGCCTCTTACTGTAGCTCAAATCCTCCAAATCTGGCAACATCTTTGTTAATCTTTTCTGAAGCATCTTAGGTTTCACAACATCCTTTCTATAGTAGAATTGCATGCAGTATTCCAAACGTGACCTAACCAATGTCCTGTACAGCCGCAACATGACCTCCCGACTCCTATACACAATGCACTGACCAATAAAGGCAAGCATACCAAATGCCTTCTTCATTATCTTGTTTACCTGTGACTCTACTTTTAAGGAATTATGCACCTGCACTCCAAGGTCTCTTTGTTCAGTAACACTCCCCAGGGCCTTACCATTAAGTGTAGAAGTGCAGGCATGACTTGTCTTACTAAAATGCAATACCTCACATTTATCTAAATTAAACTCCACTTGCAACACATTGGCTTATCAGCCCATTTGATCAAGGCCTTGTTATACTTTGAGGTAATTGTAGCAACAAACATAGATTTTGCTGGACAAAACTCTGCAGGTCTGGCAGCATTTGTGGAGAGAAAGCAGAGTTAATGTTTTGGTTGTTACCCTTCTTCAGAACTAATTGTATTCAGAAAAAAGCTGGTATATATGCTAAAGAAGGGTTGGGAAGATGGGGAAGGAGTAAACGATAAATGGAAATGCCAGCCAGAGAGAGAGAAATACAATTGGGCAGACAAAGGAATGGGTAGAGGTCAGCCTGGGAGAATGAGTAGCTGCTAGTTGGGACCATTAGTAACTGACAATAGGTTGTTTGTGATAGTAGCCCATGTGATTGGTGTATTGGGGTTGAAGTAAGGA
The DNA here is from genome assembly GCF_004010195.1 of Chiloscyllium plagiosum. Taxonomy (NCBI): domain Eukaryota; kingdom Metazoa; phylum Chordata; class Chondrichthyes; order Orectolobiformes; family Hemiscylliidae; genus Chiloscyllium; species Chiloscyllium plagiosum. The sequence goes on along the minus strand of NC_057722.1, from coordinate 35,238,663 downwards.
CATGGGAGAAGCTGCTCAGGCCCTAAAATTATTGAACTCAATCTTGAGTCCAGAAGGCTGCAGGGTTCCCAAGTGGAAAATGAGGTGTCCTTCATCAAGGTTGTGTTGAACTTTCCTTTACCATTGCAGCAAGCCAGAAACAGAGATTTGGCCAGGGACACGGTGGTGTGTTGAAATGGCCGACAACCTCAAGCTCAGGGTCATTTTTGCAGACAGAATGTAGATGTTCTGCGAAGCCTGCACTTTGTCTCCCCAATGTAGAGCAAACCATATTGTGCAGCAAATATAGTAAACTAGATTGAGTAAAGAGTAGGTAAATCGTTGTTTCATTTGAAAGGTATGACGTGGCCTTGGATGGTAAGGAGGAAGAAAGTAAACAGGCAGTTATAGTAGAGTCATAGAGATGTACAGCACAGAGATAGACTTTCGGTCCAACTCGTCCATGCCGACCATAAAAGCCCTTGTTGGTGTGGCAGATAAATCTGTGTCCAGGTATTTCAGAAAGGGTTGCCATGTCTTGTAAAAATTCTCAGTTTTGTGGTGTACCATATTTGTGAGAAAATTCCAGGGGAATATGCTCCATAACAATCTTCCGCCAACCTGACAGGTCTGAGGGGTTTTCTGATATCCAACCTAGCAAGATATTCTTCCTTGCACAGAATGTAAGAATATTGAAAAGTTTTACCTTATGCGAGTCTGCAGGAAATATAATGGGTAGGCCCAAAAGGAACGAAATAGGGTCTTTCTCCACCCCTACACCTAAGATCCTCTCCATTGCACCCACCACAGCGCTCCAATATGTTTGAAGCCTGTCACAAGACCAAAGACAATGGGTAAGAGTACCCGTATAGACCTTGCACTTGGGGCATGCTGAAGATACCCCTGGTTTAAATTTTGACAAACGGTCTGGGGCTAAGTGGACCCTGTGGAGAATCTTCAACTGTAAAGCATGGGCCCTATTGCAAATTGATATCTTCCTTGCATTCTCCCAAATATCCTCCCATGCCTCTGAAGAAACTTCAACACCCAGCTCTCTTTCCCACATCTTGCAGAGTCAATCAGACTCATCTGAGGTGGCACCCCC
>NC_057722.1:35225115-35234312 GCF_004010195.1 Chiloscyllium plagiosum | reverse complement strand
GAATGTTTTTTCTCCTGCCCCTGTTTTCAAGATCATCCACTTGGTCATGCAAATTACGAACCTGCGTCTTCAGGGCTTGGATCTCTTCCTTGAATGAACTGGCTGATAAATTGAGATCCCCACGAGTGGCCTCTGCCAACGGTTCAATCATCAACGTAAAAAGTAATGGTGAAAGGGGGCAGCCCTGCCGGCAGTCAATACAGGGATTGGTGATTTCTTTAGATGCAGAGAAGGCATTTGACTGAGTTGAGTGGCCATACCTTTTCTATACTCTAGACCAGTTTGGTCTGGGAAAGTTTTCATAAGATGGGTAAAGGTTCTCTACAGTGTACCTCTCGCTGTAGTCATTACTAACAGGGTACGATCAAGCAATTTTAATATTTCTGGGGGCGGCCGGCAGGGCTTCCACCGCTGTGACCCTGTGCTCCACCTCATCCGTCCTCTTCTCCGGGTCTCCCAGCTGCTCTCACGCTTCTGCAGCAAGAGAGACTAGAGCCAGCTTATCTTCAATCTGTTTCTCCAACATCTCGCGAGATTTCGAGAGCTGGTTCACCAGGTCCTGGAGAGTAATCTGCTCTGAGGCTGCTGCAGGCTGAGCTGCAGGCCCAGCCTCAGATGCTCCTCCTCCCTTTTTAGGCATTTCTGGACAGCTGAAAATACAGGTAAGTCAATTTTTAAATGTTTCTTGGGGCTCCACAATCTTTCCAACACCCCAAGAAATCCTGATGACTTGGGTTGGGTGGGTTAAAGGACTGTCCTGCTCCTGCTGCAATGCGAAGCTCTGCAGTGTGATCTTCTCAGATCGCCGCCATCTTAGATCCCCGAGGCCCCCTTGTCAAAGATAGCATCATTGGAACAGATGTGATGGAGGTGGAGGGACTAGAAGTATGGAACAAAGTCTTTAGAGGAAGCAGGGTGTGAAGATGTACAGTAGCACCTCGACTTATGAACTTAATCCGTTCCGGGACCTGGTTTGCGGGGCCCGAGAGCTTTTGCGTTCAAGCGCGTAGCAAAGCAGAACAATAAAACCACGTGGTCGCACACAGGCTTTTTGCGTTCGTATCTTCGTTCGTACCTTGAATTTCGTACATACGTTGACGCAAAACTTTACGTGCAATCCTGTTCGTAAACTGATTTGTACGTGAACAGGGTCGTTCGTATGGTGAGGTGCTACTGTATATCAGTCCTGATAAAAGGACCTGACCTGAAACGTCGACTGTCCTGCTCCCCTGATGCTGCTTGGCCTGCTGTGCTTTTTCCAGCTCCACACTTTATTGACTTTGAGAATGTATAGTTGAGGTAACTGTCGAGGTCTATGGGTTTGTAGTGGTTAATGGTGGCCTATGTATCCCCAGAAATGGAAACTGGGATGTTGAGGAACGGAAGGGAGGGTCAGAAATAGACCAAGTGAAAGTAAGACCTGGGTGAAAATTGGAAATATGATTGGTAAACATATCCAGTTCTGGTTGAGAGAGGGAAGCAGTGCTGATGATGTTATTGAACTACCAGAGAAAGAGCTGTGGGTGGGGCCAGAGTAGGAACAAGGATTATTCCACAAACTCCACAAAGAGACAGGCATACTTGGGACTCATGCAGGTATCCATGGCCATATCTTTAACATTACGAAACTCGGTGGAGTTAAAGGAGAAGTTATTCAAAGTGAGCACAAGATCGGCCAGATGCAGGAGTGTGATGGTGGATGGGGGCAGTTCAGGCCTTTTTTCCAAGAAGAAACCCAGAGCCCTTAGACCATCTTGATGGGGGATGGAGATGTAAAGCGTGGTAAAGAGAAAGTAGTTGCTAACTCTGCTTTCTGTCCACAGGTACTGTTGAGTCTTTTCAGCAGTGTTTGTTTTTGTTTCTGATTTCTAGTGCCTGCGGTTCTTTGGAATTATGTGTAGTAGGAGTTTTGGTATCTGGCATTTTTCAGGGCAGATAAAATGGTTTAAATTGGAATTCGGTGTTAACTTGATATTTGAAATCTGGCCTTGTCTTCCAACAACATACCTTCAGTTCATCTGCTTTTTCTCCCCCATTTGCAACACAGTTTACTTTCAGGTATAAAACAGTTTCCAACAGTTAAGAAAGCAGTGAGGATCCTGCAGTGTTAACCACCAATTTTGTAAATTTTGTATAGAACTAAAAACAATTTTGGCTGGACATACGATATTGCAGTTGTGAAAGATTGGTTGGTTGCTTCCAGACAGCACTTTTTGGAGCCAGTATGTACAATATCTAAGCTTGTTTGTTCAGAAAGAAAAGAAGTGACAGTTTGTGAGAACATAGTGTTCTTTTCATCATCAGCCTAGTTTAAACTGTCCCATTGTACTTGATTTTTATTCACTGAATAAAATCACTTGACGTTCTCTTTCTCTGTAATACTAAATTCTGTAATTTCAGAAAAATAGTTTTTAGAGGAAAGGGAAAACTTCTGTCTAGATCTAGTAGGGTTAGGCTTCTGGCTATGTTCCATTTGTCACTTCTGTTTGGAAGGACTTTGTAGATACAAGCATATCATGGCAATGGAAGTGAATTTAATCATGCGTTGCAACACCAAGAATCCCATTATGGCAATGTGGAATGCACGCAATTTCCCACACTGTTCATTTTCCAAACTTATCCCTGCTGTTGTAGGGAGGCTGTAACCAGAGACTTGGTGTGAAATCGGAAGAATTTTCTTGATGTACTAGAATACACATTTGGTGTTTGACATTGTTGAGACTTAAGAGCTAATTAGGGAGATAGTGAGGGCCGCAGATAAAGCATTCAGAGTTGATAAAGTGTGGCACTGGAGAAAGCATAGCAGGTCAGACAGCACCTGAGGAGCAAGAATCAACATTTCAGGCTTAACCTTTCATCAGGTCCTGATGAAGGGTTAAGCCCAAAACATTGACTCTCTTAAGAGCTGATTAACTACTTGTTGTCTTGGGTTTGGTGCTGTGGATTGGTGGAGAGAAGTACAATAATTATATACTGTTTTAAAAATATACAGAAAGTGGCTGATTGAACTTTGTCTGCCTTTGCTCCATATCCATTGGTATTTTTAACTAGCAAAAATGTGTAGCAGTATTGGATTTTAAATTATTAATTAAAGCTTCATACACCCTTTGGGTCAGGGGATTTTCTTAACGTCTCTGCTGAATGTTGTGAATCTGATTTTAAGGTTATTTTCCCTTGTATGAGATCCACTATCACTGGGAAAATTTATTTGGTTTCTACTTCAAAGATTTGTTTCAAAATCCTAAAAATCTCAATCAATTCACTCCTGCCCTATCTATATCCCATGAAATACAAATCTAGTTTATGTAGTCTCTCCAAAGACAGAATGATTACTGTAGTGATTGGAAATAAGGTCAAGTGAATCTCATTGATTATGAGATCCTTACTAGGGAGCCCTGACTAACAGATATAAGAGTATTCAGAGAATCTCTTCATTCTAACGACTGGCTCTGAATTGGTTGGTCAGAGCTCATGGACTGTGCACATATAGTTAAAGGATGACTTGGGGATGGGATACTGGCCTCTGTGCAGTTATTTCAGTAATATTCTGAGGAGTCTGCACTGTATGCTTTCATGGATGATTTTAAAAAAAATGCATGGTATATAAACATCACTGACAAGCCAGTTTTCTCTAGAATTTAGAAGTTTAAGAGTTTATCTGATCGAAGTTACCAAGATATTGACAGGAAGAGACAGTGTAGATCAAGATAAGCTATTTCTATTGGTTGGAGATTCTAGAACTGAAGAGCATAGTGTAAAAAGAGCCAGACCAGATTTTAGGAAACCTTCTAAACACAAAGGGTGGTAAGAGTTTGATATTATTTTTCATAAATGGCATTTGATACTAGAACAGTTGTTATTTTTAATTGAGATAGATAAAGTTGTGCTCAGCAAAAATATTAAGGGATATGAGACAAAAACAGAAATATGGAGTTAGGCTACAGATCAGTTATGATCTCATTTAATGGGGGAACAGACTCAAGGCTAAATGGCCTACTCCTGTTCTTATGTTCCTTTGTGCACTTTTGTAAATATATATTCATTTGCACTGTGCTGCAGTTTTATTGTACCAATAGGAGCTGAGAACATTACCATAAGTGAAAGGATGTGCTGCATTCAATTGTTTCACTTTGGTACCTTTGGTTTACGCCACATTCATCTTCACACCTATAAATTGGGCGTTCAGAGGACATTGATGGGAACAATAATGTTTCAGGAAGGAAACAATGGTACCCCCACAGCTTATACCAAGGAAAAAGAGTGCTGATTGGTTGGCATTGAAGAAAGTTTGAACAATATTCCTCCTATTTGCAGATAGACCCTTCCAATGTGGGTAAGAACCTAGTCATCAGGAGCAATGTGCTTCTGGTGTTGTTTTACATGGCATGCCTCATAACTGCACTGTGATGATCGTGAGCCATCTTACACTTTGTCTGAAGATCAAAATGGATTGTGTTCAGAGTGACATGATACTCAAGTTTCTAGACAATAGTGGATAAAATACATCCAGTATAGCTCTCATCCTGATATCCATCTTTTATATGGAGCTGCATCAAGCTGTGCATAAACCCTGAGTACACAAGCATCAATTGTCACCACATGCTGAAGTTCTGTCTGTTTTTGGTTGTGAAGAATTGGTCTGGCAACAGTGCTACTGAGTGCTCCACTATTTGGACTGGGCCTGCCATGCATCTGTCATGGAGAAGGTTAAGCAGGAGCACAACCCAAGTCCATCAGGTATGTCAAGCCCACATGTATGTCCTCCAAGTTCTGCTGCTCAAGTAGATTGTTGATTCTGTTGCATGACTTTCTGAGCACAATGTTAAACCCATTTGGCTGAATGTCTCATTACTAGAACTTTCAAACAAGTACTGGCTGGTGGTGGGAAGGGTCCTCTGCGTCATATCCTTCCTGCATGCCTGGAGACTCCTCAAATGCTGCCTTTGACGCTACTATAATGGGAAGGAGACCCTTCCTACCTCCTTCTGGAATGTATCTTTGCAAAGAAAGCCTAGAAGGACATATAGTGGTTTTAGTCAAGGTTCATTCCCAGTAGCCTCAGACTTTGTGCTTTTGTGTGTTCCTAGGGACACACACTGAGACAAATATTAACTGGTTTGGTACAACAACCTCTTTGGCCTGCCCAAAATCTTTGAGTCCAAAGAATTGCCCACAATCACAAATGAGTGTTTATACTGACACATTCTTAGTCCAGGATAATGCATTGATGAGCATGCTAAGGTTTGGGGGACCTCCTCAAATGCTTAGTAGGGAAAGGAAACTGTATGAAGTCGAACTGCCCTGATAAACTGAGGAGTTGGAAACTATGTTAAATCCTATTTTGGGTATCCTTTGGAATGTATATTATAAATATTATCTGTAAGTGCTTTTGTGTTGAAGTACCTCAGTGCTGAATACTGAATGGAGAGAACTTGAACTGTGTTGCACCTCAGTAATGCTCAATTTGATTGTTTTATGGAACGTACTTTACAAATTTGAACGAATAAAATAAATTTTCAGGAAAAAATGGTACTGAATAGAATACTTGTGCATATTCTAAAGGACAAGTGCTCTTAAATGCATACTAATAAGGCTACAGAAATAGTACTAAATTAAAGATGTTGCTTTATACAAAGACAAGAAATATTAGAGATCATGCAGACTGTGAGACTGTAAAAAATAGTAAAGGAATATGAAGAAACTCTAAAAGAAACAGCTAAAAAGGCAATATTGAAAATCTTGTGACAGATATCTAGGCCAATAGTTAAGAGAAAAAGAGTAGCTAAGAATAATGTCAGGCAATGTTATTTCAGTCATCCATGGGATATGGGCATTGGTGGCTAGGCCAGAATTTATTGCTCATTCCTAATTGCCCAGAGGGCAGTTAAGAGTCAACCTGCTGTGGCTGTGGAGTCACATATAGGCCAGACCAGGTAAGCACAGTAGTTTCCTTTCCTAAAGGACATTAGTGAACTAGGTGGGGTTCTCCTGACAATTGTCAATGTTAGACCATTAGTTCCAGATTTTTATTGAATTCAAATTCCATCATTTGCCATCGGAGAATTTAAACCTAGATCACCTGAATATTGCATGGGTGTCTGGATTAATAGTCTGGAAATAATACACTTGGCCATCACCTCTGCCAAGGCATTAAAATAGCTGCTTCTTAGTGAATTTTGGAAAACCTACGGTGGATTTTTTAAAAAATCTGAAAATATATCAAAAGAAGGAAGAAATTGCTGCTTTAATCTACTAGAATAAATAGGGTGATGGAGAATCTAGTGACAAAGACATTTCTTTAGGAGTTGACTGTTTCAATTTCAGCATGTTTGTTAAATGAATTCGGTAAGGAAACTTTTGATGTTGGAATGATGACGTTCTAAAATCTTCACATTTCAGCAATTGTGTCCTTAGGTTAAAATTTTTTCCACAACCGCAACTTGCATTTTTATAGCACCCTGCTGTGGGTGATTTACAGCAGTGATATTAATAAAATTTGACTCCAAGCCATATTAGAACAGATGAACAAAGCTTTGATCAGAGTCAAAGTTTTATGGATTCCGTCAAAGGAGGAAAGTGAGCTAAAGAGAGTTAGGGAGAGAATTGTAGAGCTTAATGTCGTGGGATGGCCACCAATAATGGTTTTATTAAAATTCTAGATATGCAAGTGACCAGGATGAAAGGCACTTGGATATATAAGGGAATATTAGTTCAGACCACAAAGCTATAGGACTATTAGTGCAAAGTCACTTGTGAGAATATTCTTACCATCTGTTTTTATTGTTGGAATGACTGAACATTTGGACAAACATGAGCTGATCAGAGAAGCCCAACTAGGGTCGGTAAGGGTCAAGCTTTGATAACTGACCTAGTCAACATTTTTGAGGAGGTAACTATCATGGCAGATAAATGAATGGATATTATCCATTTAGATTCCTAGAAGGCATTGACAAGATTTCACATTGGCAACCAATAGTGAAAACGTATATACATGGAATTGGAGAAGAGGTAGGAGAAAGGAGAAATGGGTATGTCCTCAAATTGGCATCCTGGGGATGAGTATTAGGATATTAGATTTTTATTTCATTCATAATCTAATTGGATGAAGGATTGACACCCATATATCTATGTTTGCTGACAACAAAACAATAACTTGTGCTTTTACAGCATATTTAACATTATAACTTGTTTCAAAATTTGACACCTAGCATGAATAAATAAATATAAGAAAGATGACTAAAAACATGGAGTGAAGTAGGCTTATTGAGAGTCTTGGAGATAAAAAGAGAGATAAAGAGGTAATGAGGTTTAGGGAAGGAGTTCCATAGTTCAGGGCTTAGGCTGTTAAATTTACACCCACAGAGGTGCAGCAATTAAAGATAGAAAAAAATAAAGTTGAAATGAATACGGATATATCAAAGCTTTTGTGGATGAAAAGGCAACTGGATTATAATGTAGAAAAATATGAAATCATTGATTTTAGGCTGAAGATTGAGATTCCAGTGCTTTTTTCTAAATGTTGAGAAGTTAGGAAATGGGTGAGCAGAGATATTTAGAGATCAAAGAAATGGATTTATTAAAGGATAGGTAAAAACAATTAAAGAGAAATGCAAATGACATATTAATGGATAGAAAGCAGGAATATAAAGTGATGAAAGATATGTTTTGGCTGTAATGAGCTTTAATTAGGTCTATTTGGAGCAATGCATACTGTTCTGGCCATTGAATGGATCTAGCCATGAATGGATACCCCAGAGCGAGAAAGGGACTAGTAGGGCTATGAATACAATTGGCATGGTCTAGACTTTTATTCACTTGGCGATAGAAAGTTAAGTGGTTATCTATTGAGGTGCTTGAAACAATGTAAAGAATCTGATCTGGGCGACAGAGAGAAACTGATTAAGTCCAGAACAGGCATTCATAACCTTGAAATTGGAACTGCATCGTTCAGGCCAGTTCATCACATGTTTGCAGGTTCCACAACTCTTCCAAGAAAACATACTAAGGCTTGGTCAGTTGAATATTTCAAACCAGTATTGATAGATTTTTATGAAAAAAGATGAGTGAATGGATACAGATTAATCATAATCTCACGGCAGAGCCGACTGAAGAGTCTAAAAGACTTACCCCTATTCATATGTTCCTGAATTGGATGTCAGTACAAGCCTCTACCAGCATATTATGGCACAGCAGCAGTTATGAAACACCTTTTACAAGTATTGTTTAAGGGTATTGATCCCGACCTTATTTCTTACACCAAGTCTCCAGTTAGTTGATTTAATTTATTAGAGTGCATTTAGACCAGAGTCTTGGATGCTTTGGATACTGGCTGTTAGAGTTTGAAAGAGAGTTTATGGAAAGCTATAGTCATTTCACTGATTTAATTATTCCACAATTGCTGAATATGGACATGTCATTTGACTCATTCTTGATGTTCCTCAATAAGGAGGCAGTGGATCAATAGCAAAGACTTTCAGGAATCCCATTGTCATACCTTGACCGCACAGCAAACAGGGAGACAATTATATGCCTGGGTTACTTGGTGCAATGAGAATTGGAGCCTGATGCCAGGACATGCACTGCATTGGCCAAAGCACTGAAGGTCACTGTGGCTATAACACTTTATTTGCCAACTGGCCTCCAAATTCTTTCGTGGATACCAGTTTGCTGTGCATGTGAGAATCTGGAATGCCAAATATGGCATTAATTGCCTATCAACTGTCCCATGGAAGAAAAGATGAGTGATGTTGTCCTATATTGATTCTCTCAAGTGCATGAATGATTGGCAGGCATAAGTAGCTCTGTGTTTTCCCAGTCAAGAAACTACACTGTCTCTGATTTCTGTTTGCTAAATTTCTAGTTTGTTTACATGACATGCATCAACTTATACAGCTTTTTGCATGATTTCTTGCAGTATTCAGGATATCATTACACAGTCTCAATTTTCAGTAACCACTCTGTTTCAACCAAACTGTTAGGTAGAACAAGGTAAAAACAATGACTGCAGATGCTGGAAACCAGATTCTGGATCAGTGGTGCTGGAAGAGCACAGCAATTCAGGCAGCATCCGAAGACAGGCAAAATCGACGTTTCGGGCAAAAGCCCTTCATCAACCTTTATTCCTGATGAAGGGCTTTTGCCCGAAACGTCGATTTTGCCTGTCTTCGGATGCTGCCTGAATTGCTGTGCTCTTCCAG
>NC_057722.1:35217133-35223148 GCF_004010195.1 Chiloscyllium plagiosum | reverse complement strand
ATTCTCCCCGTGTCTGCGTGGGTTTCCTCCGGGTGCTCCGGTTTCCTCCCACAATCATAAAGATGTGCAGGTCAGGTGAATTGGCCATGCTAAATTGCCCGTAGTGTTAGGTAAGAGGTAAATGTAGGGGTATGGGTGGGTTGCGCTTCGGCGGGGCGGTGTGGACTTGTTGGGCCGAAGGGCCTGTTTCCACACTGTAAGTAATCTAATCTAATCTAATCTAATCTTTGGACAACACCTTTCAAACCCACTTAGAAGGACAAAGGCAACAGATACCACCACATGCAATCCCTCTCCAAGCCACTCCCCATGCTTGGAAATATATCACCATTTCTTCACTGTCGGTGAATCAAAATCTTGCAATTCCCTCCCCAGTGGCATTGTGGGTCTTCCCACAGCATATGGACAGAAGCAGTTTAAAAAGCCAGCGCATCACCACTTACTCAAGAGCAACCAGAGACAGGCAATAAATGCTGGCCAGCCAGAAATACCCACATCCCATGAGTGAGTTTGAAAATAATTGGCCTTTGCTCCATATCCCTTACTTGTTTTGGTTGACCACAGTCTATCAATCTATGATATTAAATTGCAATTGATGGAACTTCAATTGCAGTTGATGGAAGGCAGTTTCAAACTTCTAGCACCCTTTAGGTGTTGAGATGTAATGAAAGCCGGAATAAGCAAACCATTGGCATCCTAAAACAACAGTTCAGTTGTATGGATGGAACTGGAGGTCAGAGCAACCCTGAAGAAGTATTCAATGTTCATCATCATTTGATGTATGCGCCACAATGGTTATTCAGAGGCCTGAGAGAAGCCTCAGTAAGAAGTGGAGCAAGAAATTGCAAATGCGGATAAAGAGCATGACCCAGCAGTTCATTCCTAAAACTGTTAGGTAACAAATTATTGAGAAGTTGTTCTGACAAATTGTTCCCTTGTCCCTAGCACCAACAGACTCTCCTTTTATTTGATGCAGTCCTCTCAACCACCGTGTTAATTTCCTCAAATTCTACAACTTTTGTTTTCCTCTACCATCAGGGAGGTTATGATGACCAACAGACTTGCTAAAACAGGACCTTTGATTTCTCTACTTTGATAGACCTCATTGCTGAATTGATAAATGCTTATGACTCTATTTCTACCTTTTTACCTTAGTGTGTGGGTAGAAAAGATGCATGGATTCTGAAAGCAGCTGCAATTTGTCATGCGTCATTGTATAAGGGTGAGAAGTAACTTAGAATGGGGGAAGGTAAAAGATGGTTGAAAACCTTCTTGGATTACCACATGTCATTAACCTATGCCCATGTTACTTACAGCCTGCTCTTCACATGGAGATAATCCATAGATGCAGCTTAATACTCCTCGTGTTGCTTCTGCTATTGTGTGTTAACTTGCCTTGTGAGAAAGAAGGAAATGTGTCAGTGTTGGGATTCTGAGAAGTTTAGAAGTTTAGAAGATGTCAGTATACAATAATGACATGTACAGGATGGTAGAGATGCAAGAAATTGAAGGATATGAGGAGTGTAGTAGCTGCTGAAAGCTGTAGTGTGTAAAAGTGGCATGTATTAGTCATTGTAGAAACATGCTGGAGTGAAGAAAGTATGTGTATTAGGGCAGTTTCCTGATTTCCTGAGTACAATTTATCCTATTTTTGCCTCTAAGAGACCCATGTTTACTTTTGCTCATCTTGTCCTTTTGATGCATTTATAATCACATTTTATGTCTTTTACTAATTTATTCTCAATGTTCTTGAGGCAGGCGCATGACAGATGAAATTTATTGCATAAATTTATGTTGTAGTTTTGGTCAGAGGAGTGAGGGGAAAACACAAGCCAAATGAAAGTTTTAAAAGCGTGCAACAACAGAGTGACCCAAGAGTGTTTATGCATATATCTTTCTAAGCTTGTATAAACTTCATTCTGCACCATCTGGATGGCCAATTCAGGTGGGGGAGCAGCTGTCCAGTGCAGAGCATGGTGGTAGCCAGCAGTCATATTATGTGGTCTGCTGTGGAAAGGCTTTGGGGAGAGCTTGTGATGTTTGTCTTTTTAACTTTGCTTTTTTTTTTGACCTGTGGTCATACTGCGAATAGCTGTAATGTAACTTTTTTCTTCATTTCTCTATTCTGTAACTAAGGATTGTACTGAGGTACCTTTGTACCTAGGACAGCGCTGTAAGCGATGACTTATAAACCTTTCCCCAGTACTCATTTGATTACATATGACAATAATGCCAATTCAATTGAATTCAATTGAATTCAATTCAATTCAATTCAATTCACACACTCAACACACACTTTAAGAAGGACACAAAAGCTTTGGGGAGGGTGCAGAAGAGATTTTCTAGGATGGTTCCAATACTAACGAATTACAGCAATATTATGTAATTAAGAAGCTGGTGTTGTCCTTAGAGCAGAGCAGGCGAAACAAAGATTTGGTAGTGGTGTTTTAAAACATGAAGGGTTTTGATAGAATTAGAAAATATCAAACTGATAGATTTTTAAACCAGGTGATTGTAGACAGATGCACAATTTGATACCACTGGCTTCTGTACTGGATCCTTGCCACAATCCCAACCCTGAGCTGTTTTGAAAGAGTCAAATCAACTGCCCAGTTGGAAGAAAAGAGTAACCAAGTGAGGCTAAATAGTAATACGCAAGATGCTAATAGAGGGATTTCCAGTTGGCAGTGTGGACAGCCCATAGCCAATCTGGAATAGGTAAGACTTGAACTCAGGCCTCCGAGCTCAGAGGTAAAGACATTACCAGTGCACCACAAGAGTCCCACAATTATGATAGTTTAAAGAACAAAATTAAATTTCTGTGTCCCTTGCTGTCTACAGATTGCTACTCGATTAATTTGGCCACTGATCTCTTGACTATTGGAGAACCTTCTTTAGGCCATACAATGTTGGGAGTCACCTGCTGTCCCTGCTGTCCCTGATTCAACATCAAGTCCACTCCTGGTGTTTAATTGGCTGGCTTATTGAAAATTGTACAATGCACTGAAGTGTGCCATGCAGGGTTGGGACCTGGAACTAGACCCCATGTCAAATTCCTGACCCTTGAAATTCAACTCACTATTTCCATTGGATACCAAGTTAATGGTCAGAGGGCGCATTTTAAAATGATTGGCAAATGAATAAGAAATGGCATAAGATAATGTATTTTAAACTACAATTGGTATGAATTAGGAGTAAGCCATTTGGTCTCTTTAGAATACTCTGCCTTTCAATAAAATCTAATCTGATTTTGCTCCTAAATGTGCATTCTCACCTATTCCTCATAATCTTTGACTCCCTTATTAACCATTGACCATTCCTGGATATTACTCAAAAGAACTTCTGTGAAATCCTTTTATGCATTTAGATCCAACAAAAATCATCTCCAAATTCTGAGACCTAGGACTCTGCTCCCTGCCCCATCCCTTGCAACTGAATCCTGACTTCCTGACCTGTGGATTGCAATCAGTAAGGATAGGCAACAAAGAGCTGTGTACTCAGCCCCTTTCATACTCAGCCCCTTACTATTCTCCTTGTACACTTACAACTATGTGTCCAAATTCAGTTCTAACTCCATTTAAAATTTGCTGATAACACCACTGTGGTGGGTTAGGCCTCAAACAATGAGGAGACAGAGTAAAAGACCGTGATAGACGCTTAGTGTCATGGTGTGAAGACAATCTGTCCCTGAATGTCAGCAAAATGAAGGAGCTGGTCATTGACTTCAGGAAGTGGAGTGGAGGACAGGTCCCTGTTTGTGTCAATAGTGGAGATGGTCGAGAACTTCAAGTTCCTTGGAGTAACTATCATTAAAGATCAATCTTGGTCCATCCATGTTGACGCTATAGTCAAGAAGGTACACCAACACCTCTAATTCTTCAGAAGGCTAAGGAAATTTGGCTTGTGGACTTTTGGCAAGTATAAAATTGTAACAATTTTTACAGCTGCACCATCAAAAGCTTTCTACCCGGATGCATCACAGTTTGATATGGTAACTACTCTCCCCAAGAGTAGAAAATTACAGAGCTTTGAATGCAACCCAATCCATCACAAAAAATAGCCTTCCTTGTATTGACTCCGTTTACACTTTCTGCTGCTTTGGGAAAACAGCCAAAATAAGCAAAGACTCATCCCACCCCGGTTATATTCTCTTCCATCCTCTAGCATTGAGTAATACATACAAAAATTTGGAAACACGTTTCAACAGATTTAAGAACAGCTTCGTCCCTGCTGTTATCAGACTTACGAACAAACCTCTTATATATTCCAGTTGATCCTTCGCTGCACCTTCTCTGTAGCTGTAACACTATATTCTGCATTCTGTTCTATTACCCTAATGTAGTTATGTAAGGTATGATTTGTATGGTTAGCACATAAAACAATACATTTTTCTACATCTCAGTATGTGTCAATAAAAAATCAAATCAAATCAAAAACATCCTTTATTAAATAAGTTATACTTTAAATGTGGTTTCATCAAAGTCCAAATAACTGCAGAACATCATCCCTACTTTTACATTCCATTTCTCAAACTTCAAAGTTGGTGGATGATTCAGAACTTGGCAATGTTACAAACAGGAGTAGGCCAATAACAGACTTCATGGTGACATAAGATTGGAGAAATGAATGGACACGTGGAAGATACAATTTAATTCAGGAAATTATGAAGTGATGTGTTTTGGGAGAAATGAAATGGTGAGGCAGTATAATTTATATGGTATTATTTTGTGGTGCAGAGGTGGATGGGTGCGTTGTCAAAAATGTTTGAAATGGCAGGGCAAATTGAGAAATTTGGTAAGAAAACCTATGGAAATATATGTCTTTGTTTGTAGGGGTGTTCAGAACAAATACAACAAGTCTTAATCAACTTTACAAATGTCAAGTTAAGCCTTAGCTAGAATATTATGTATAATTCAGGGAACCACACATAAGGAAGTCAAGATCTTGGAGAGGGGACTCATTAGTTTCATGAGGATGACACCAGGAGCTAAATACCTAATTTATATGCAGATATTTGAAGAAAATTTGATTTTTCTCTTCAGGCCTGAAAGGTGTAAGGGGAAACCTGTAAATGTATTCAGAATTATGAAGAGTTTTCATAGAGCAAGTAAGGCAATTTCCTGGGGCAAAAGGGTCACTAGAAGTTGTAGATTTAAAATAATTTGGAAAGGAACTAAAGAGAAAATAGTCAAATGTTGTTCACACAGGATCAGTGAAGGGCCATCTTAAATGGTTGTGGAATCACAATGCAAGGAGATTTTCAAAAGGGAATTAGTCATGTACTGGGAAAAACTAATTTTGTGAGGGAATAAAAGCTGGGTGTGAACTAAACTGGACAATACTTTCAAAGAACTAACACAGACATTCTGAAGTGAATGGGTTTCTTCTGTCTAAGTCTTACACTACTGTCCACAAAGATTGTTATCAGGGTGGCACAATGGTTTGCACTGATGCCTCCCAGTGCCAGGGGCATGGGTTTGATGCCAGCCTCAGGTGACTGTCTGTGTGGAGTTTGCATGTTCTCCCCTTGTCTGTGTGGGTTTCCTCTGGATGCTCTGGCTTCCTCCTACAATCCAAAGATATGAATTGGCCATGCTAAATTGCCCATAGTGTTCAGGGATGTGTAGATTAGGTGCATTAGTCAGGGGTAAATGTAGAGTAATAGGGTAGGAGAATGGGTCTGGGTGGGTTACTATTTGGAGATTTGGTGTGAACTTGTTGGGCCAAATGACCTGTTTCCACGCTGTAAGGATTCTATGATCAATAGTCATGTAACATTTATAATATGTCATTTTCTAAAAATCTCATTAAGCAGTCATGATTATTTACAGTTTCAAATATTTTTGATGTTTTTAGTATTTCTTTGGCCTTCAGTAACCACTTAACTGTTCGACTAGTATCTCTTGATGGAAATCTTATTTGTTGCTGTCAAGGAGAACTGGCTTCTGAATACTGAAATAATAGGGCAGTAAAGTCGTGCTTTCCAAATAATTTCCAGGCAATGGTGGGAATTCA
>NC_057722.1:35207460-35214007 GCF_004010195.1 Chiloscyllium plagiosum | reverse complement strand
AGGTTTAGGGTGAGAGGGGAAAGATATAAAAGAGACCTAAGAGGCAACTTTTTCACGCAGAGGGTGGTACATGTACGAAATGAGCTGCCAGAGGAAGTGGTGGAGGCTGGTACAATTGCAACATTTAAAAGGCATTTGGGTGGGTATGTGAATAGGAAGGGTTTGGAGGGATATGAGCCAGGTGCTGGCAGGTAATTGTTTTAAGTTTGAGCCTATCTTCTGCCATGCTTTCTACATCTTCTATTATGGTAAAGAATACAGAATATTTGTTCAAGATCTCTTCCATTTTCTTATTTTTCATTATTAGTTTCCCACTTTTGCCCTTTAGGGGATCAACACTTTTTTAAACTATTTCCTTCCTTTTTATATGCTTATAGAAGCTTTTATTCCCTTAGTTTAATTTTGCTAATTTTCTCCCATACTCCAACTTCTTCCTTTTTGTTTAGTCATATTTGTTTGCATTCTAAAATGTTCATAATCTTCTGGGCTGCCACTATTGGTTCCAGCATTGTAAATCTTTCCTTCCCTTCTTACCTTCCTTAGTTAGCTATGGAAATGCATTAATACCGTGCTTTTGCATGGATTATATCTTTATTAAGAAATTTATTAAAATCTTAAATGTTTTGCATTGCTGCTCTGCCATTTTATCCTTCAACCTATCTCCAATTCTGCTGTAGGTAACTGTATGTCCGTACTCTTCTTTAAGATCTCTTAAAGTTTAAAACATGAGTTTCAGACCCAAATTTCTCACCTCCAAGTTGAATTTGAAATTCTATCATATTGTGATCAATCTTACCTTTTGAGGAGCCTTTCTTTTGAGGAAATTCATTAATCCTGTGTCATTACACATTAACAGATCAAAAATAACTTGTCCTTTGATTTCTTCCATAATGTACTGTTCGAATACTCATCCTCTGGACTTTTTTGGCAGTTTGATTTCTCTAATCTATGTGAAAATTAAAGGTCCCCAGTATCATTCTTATAATCTCCTAACATTTTTTTAATTTAACTCTATCCAACAGTTTAACTACTGTCAGGATCCAGTAAACTACTCTGTCAGTGATCTCCTTCATTTGCTATTTTGTATCTCCACCCAAACTGATTCGACATTTTAATCCTATGAAAAATGTTTGTTTCTCATTTCTAGACAATGGATAGCATCTACGTAGCTTTGATACTGACACCAATCCATTTTCTGACTGTTTCTGATGGCTCAGCGGCCATCTTTTGTGACCGTGTGCCTAGTGTCACCCTGCCCGTGCCATCTCCCTGTTCACCCTTCCAGATGCATTTTAAATGTTGCAATTGTACTAGCCTTCACCACTTCATCTAGCAGTTCATTCAATACACAAACCACCCACTGCATGAAAAAGTTGCCCCAAGGTCTCTTTTATATCTTTCCCCTCTCACCCTAAACCTATGCCCTTTAGTTCTGGACCCCCACCCCAGGGAAAAGACTTTTTCTGTTTATCCAATCCATGCCCCTCATGGTTTTATAAATCTCTACAATGTCTTTTAAAACAGAGAGGAACAGACAAAGGAAGCACATGGTCAGGCCAGTACAGGAGAGAGAGAGAGAAAGAAATGCACACTGCTAACTGACACAGCAGTGAGCCTGTGCAGTTACTGCCTTTGCTGTTTGAATTCATATATTGCTGGACGTCGGAGTGTATCTGAGAAAAATAACAAACAGTGAAATTCACAACTAATCTTGGAGGAACCTGTTTGGCAGAGGTCACAGCACAGAAACAGATAAGTGAATATTTTATGTGTGACCTCACAGTAAGTCTGCAGTAGTGGGTAGAGTGGGTTCTTTCTTGATTATTTGTTTTATTGTTCTCTTGATTAAACTTAAAAATATAAGCCATAAGCATTAAGTTAGCTTGGAGCAGTGTTTTGTAGAGGAATAAGACAGTGCCATTTTCTGGGTCTGTAGACTGAAAGAAGCAAAAATGGCCTTTCGTAGAGTGATATGCTCTTAGATTAGATTACTTACAGTGTGGAAACAGGCCCTTCAGCCCAACAAGTCCATACCGACCCACCGAAGCGCAACCCACCCATACATTTACCCCTTCACCGAACACTACGGGCAATTTAGCATAGCCAATTCACCTGAGCTGCACATCTTTGGACTGTGGGAGGAAACTCACGCAGACACGGGGAGAATGTGCAAACTCCATACAGTCGCCTGAGGTGGGAATTGAACCCGGGTCTCTGGCGCTGTGAGGCAGTAGTGCTAACCACTGTGCCACCGTGCCGCCCACTTCTTGTCGTCTGTAGGAATTCAGGGAGAGTTTACATATCACCGAGGATTATATCTGCAATAAATGCTGTTGGTTGCGAATCCTATCAGATTGAATGGATTGGTTGGAGAGACAGTTAGTGGCAATGAGGAATTTACAAGAGCAAAGGTGTATGATGGATGACAATTGTAGGAAAAAGTCTCACATACAGTCACATAGATGGGTTAACTCCAGGAAAGGTAAGAGATGTAAGCAGGTAGTGCAGGAATCTTCTGTGGCTATCCCCATTTCAAACGTATGCTGTTTTGGAAAATATAGGGGGTGATGGATTCTCGGGGGAATATAGCAGGGACAGCCAAGTTTCTGGTACTGAGACTGGCTGTAATGCAATGAGGGGTAGGTCGGGTACAAGAGATAAATTGTGTTAGGGGACTCTCTAGTCTGAGGCGCAGATAGACGCCAGCAGCGAAAAATCTGAATGGTGTGTTGCCTCCCTGGTGCCAGGATCAAGGATGTCTCAGAAAGGGTGCAGAATGTTCTCAAAGGAGAGAGGGCCCAGCAGGAGGTCATTGTGGACATTGGAACCAACGACATAGGAAAGGAAAAGGATGAGATTCTGAAGGGAGAATATAGAAAGTTAGGCAGGAACTTAAAAAAGAGGTCCTCGAGGGTCATAATATCTGGAATACTCCCGGTGCTGTGAGCGAGTGAGGGCAGGAATAGGAGGATAGAGCAGGTGAATGCATGGCTGAGGAACTGGTGTATGGGAGAAGGGTTCACATAATTGGAATCTCTTCTGGGGTAGAAGTGACCTGTACAAGAAAGACAGATTGCACCTGATTTGGAAGGGGACTAATATACTGGCAGTGAGATTTGCTAGATCTGCTCGGGATAATTTAAACTAGTAAGTTGGGTGAGTGGGACCCAGGGAGATAGTGATGAAAGAGATCAATCTGAGACTGGTACAGTTGAGAAAAGAAGTGAGTCAAACACTCAGGGCAGGCAGGGACAAAGCAGAGAACTAGGTCGGACTGATAAATTAAACTGCATTTATTTCAATGCAAGAGGCCTAACAGGGAAGGCAGATAAACTCAGGGAATGGTTAGGAACATGGGACTGGGATATCATAGCAATTACAGAAACGTGGCTCAGGGATGTACAGGACTGACAGCTTAATATTCCAGGATACAAATGCTACAGGAAGGACAGAAAGGGAGACAAGAGAGGAGGGGGAGTTGCATTTTTGATAAGGGATAGCATTACAGCTGTACTGAGGGAGGATATTCCTGGAAATACATCCAGGGAAGTTATTTGGGTTGAACTGAGAAATAAGCAAAGGATGATCACTTTATTAGGCTTGTATTATAGACTCCCTAATAGTCAGAGGGAAATTGAGAAACAAACTTGTAAGGAGATCTCAGCTATCTGTAAGAATAATGATAGGGGATTTTAACTTTTCAAACATAGTATGTGGATGTACCTACTTGAGAAGGTGCAAAACTTGACCTGCTCTTGGGAAATAAGGCAGGGCAGGTGACTGAAGTGTCAGTGGGTCAGCATTTTGCGGCCAGCGACCATAATTCTATTGGTTTTAAAATAGTGATGGAGAAGGATCGACCAGATCTAAACTGGTTCTAAATTGGAGGAAGGGTAATTTTTATGGTATTAGGCAAGAACTTTCAAAAGTTGATTGGGGGCAGATGTTTGCAGGTAAAGGGACGGCTGGAAAATGAGAAGCCTACAGAATTGAGGTAATGAGAGTTCAGAGACAGTATATTACTGTTATGGTGAAAGGAAAGGCTGGTAGCTATATCCAGAATGCTGGATGATGAAAGAAATTGAGGGTTTGGTTAACAAAAGGAAGGAAGCATATGTCAGGTATAGACAGGACAGATCGAGTGAATCCTTAGAAGAGTATAAAGCCAGTAGGAGTATACTTAAGAGGGAAATCAGGAAGGCAAAAAGGGGACATGAGATAGCTTGGGAAATAGAGTTAAGGAGAATCCAAAGGGTTTTTACAAATACATTAAGGACAAAAGAGTAATGAGGGGGAGAATAGAGCCCCTCAAAGATCAGCAAGGCGGCCTTTGTGTGGAGCTGCATGAGATGGGGCAGATACTAAACAAGTATTTTGCATCAATGCTTACTGTGGAAAAGGACATGGAAGATATAGAATATAGGGAAATAGATGGTGACATCTTGAAAAATGTCCAGATTGCAGAAGAGGAAGTGCTGGATACCTTGAAACACATAAAAGTGGTTAAATCCCCAGGACCTGATCAGGTGTACCCTTGAACTCTGTGGGAAGATAGGGAAGTGATTGTTGGGCTTCTTGCTGAGGTATTTGTATCATCGATAGTCATAGGTGAGGTGCCAGAAGACTGGAGGTTGGCTAATGTGGTGCCACTATTTAAGAAAGGTGGTAAGAACAAGCCAGGGAACTATAGACCAGTGAGCCTAACGTTGGTGGTGGGCAAGGTGTTGGAGGGAATCCTGAGGGACAGGATGTACATGTATTTGGAAAGGCAAGGACTGATTAGGGATAGTCAACAAGGCTTTGTGCGTGAAAAATCATGTCTCACAAACTTGATTGAGTGTTTTGAAGAAGTAACAAAGAGGATTGATGAGGACAGAGCAGTGGACGTGATCTATATGGACTTCAGTAAGGGGTTCGACAAGGTTCCCCATGGAAGACTGGTGAGCAAGATTAGATCTCATGGAATATAGGGAGAACTAGCCATTTGGATACAGAACTGGCTCGAAGGTGGAAACAGATGGTAGTGGTGGAGGGTTGTTTTTCAGACTGGAGGCCTGAGACCAATGGAGTGCCACAAGATTGGTGCTGGGTCTACTACTTTTTATCATTTCTCTAAATGATTTGGATATGAGCATAAGAGTTACAGTTAGTAAGTTTGCAGATGACACCAAAATTGGAGGTGTAGTGGACAGCGAAGAAGGTCATCTCAGATTACAACAGGATCTTGATCAGATGAGCCAATGAGCTGAGGAGTTGCAGATGGAGTTTAATTTCGATAAATGACAGATGCTGCATTTAAGGAAAGCAAATCTTAGCAGGACTTATACACTTACTGGTAAGTTCCTCGGGAGTGTTGATGAACAAAGAGACCTTCGAGTGCAGGTTCATAGCTCCTTGAAAGTGGAGTTCCAGGTAGATAGGATAGTGAAGAAGGCGCTTGGTATGCTTTCCTTTATTGGTCAGAGTATTGAATACAGGAGTTGGGAGGTCATGTTGCGGCTGTTATAAAATGAGGGTGAATAGGCTGGGACTTATTTCACTGGAACGTAGAAGGTTGAGGGGTGACGTTACCTACCTCAATGTCAGGCTCACAGGTCTGTAGTTCCCAGTCTTCTCCTTACAACCTTTCTGAAATAAAGGCACAACATTAGCCAGTCCTCCAGCACATCACTTGTGTCTATAGATGATACAAAAATTTATGCTACAGGCCCTGCAATTTCTTCCCTAATGTCCACAACTTCCTGGGATACATTTGATCAGGTCTTGGTGATTTAGCCACCTGTATGTTTTCTAAAGCCTCCAGCACTTCCTCTTCTGTAACGCAAACTATTTTCAAAACATCAGTGTTTAATTCACAGAATTATTTCGCCTCTATTTCTTTCTCCACAGTAAAAACTGACATGAAATATTCATTTAGTATCTCTCCCAACTGTGAAGTTCCACACATAGATGACCTTGTTGATCTTTAAGGGGCTCTTTTCTCTCTCTATTTGCTCTTTTGCTTGTAATGTACTTGTAGAATGTTTTTGGATTATCCTTAACCTTATCTAGAGTCATAGAATCTTAGAGATGTACAGCATGGAAATAGACGCTTTGGTCCAACCCGTCCATGTTGACCAGATATCCCAACCCTATCTAGTCCCACCTGCTAGCACCCGGCCCATATCCCTCCAAACCCTTCCTATTCATATACCCATCCAAATGCCTCTTAAATGTTGCAATTGTACCAGCCTCCACCACATCCTCTGGCAGCTCATTCCACACGCGTACCATACACTCCATGAAAATGTTGATATCTTTCCCCTCTCACCCTAAACCTATGCCCTCTAGTTCTGGACTCCCTGACCCCAGGGGGAAGACTTTGACGATTTATCCTATCCATGCCCCTCATAATTTTGTAAACCTTTATAAGGTCACCCCTCAGCCTCCGACGCTCCAGGGAAAACAGCCCCAGCCTGTTCAGCCTCTCCCCGTAGCTCAGATCCTCCACCCTGGCAACATCCTTGTAAATCTTTTCTGAACCCTTTCAAGTTTCACAACATCTTTC
>NC_057722.1:35199703-35206756 GCF_004010195.1 Chiloscyllium plagiosum | reverse complement strand
CCATGGGGAACCTTGTCGAATGCCTTACTGAAGTCCATATAGATCACATCTACTGCTCTGCCCTCATCAATCGTCTTTGTTACTTCTTCAAAAAACTCAATCAGGTTTGTGAGACATGATTTCCCACGCACAAAGCCATGTTGACTATCTTGAATCAGTCCTTGCCTTTCCAAATACATGTACATCCCTGTCCCTCAGGATTCCCTCCAACGCCTTGCCCACCACTGAGGTCAGGCTCACTGGTCTATAGTTCCCTGGCTTGTCTTTACTGCCCTTCTTCAACAGTGGCACCACGTTTGACAACCTCCAGACTTCCGGCAACTCACCTGTGACAATCGACGATACAAATATCTCAGCAAGAGGCTCAGCAATCAACTCTCTAGCTTCCCACAGAGTTCTCGGGTACACCTGATCAGGTCCTGGGGATTTATTCACCTTTAACCATTTGAAGACATCCAGCACTTCCTCCTCTGTAATCTGGACATTTTGCAAATGTCACCATCTATTTCCCTACAGTCTATACCTTCCATATCCTTTTCCACAGGAAATACTGATGCAAAATATTCATTTAGTATCTCCCCCATTTTTTGTGGCTCCACACAAAGGCCACCTTGCTGATCTTTGAGGGGCCCTATTCTCTCCCTAGTTACCCTTTTGCCCTTAATATATTTGTAAAAACCCTTTGGATTCTCCTTAATTGTATTTGCCAAAGCTATCTCATGTCCCCATTTTGCCCTCCTGATTTCCCTCTTACTTTCTTTATACTCTTCTAAGGATTCACTCGATCTATCCTGTCTATAACTGACATTTGCTTCCTTCTTTTTCTGAACCAAAGCCTCAATTTCTTTAGTCATCCAGCATTCCCTATACCTACCAGCCTTCCCTTTCACCCTGACAGGAATATACTTTCTCTGGATTCTTGTTATCTCATTTCTGAAGGCTTCCCATTTTCCAGCCGTACCTTTACCTGTGAACATCTGCCTCCAATCAGCTTTCAAAAGTTCTTGCCTAATACCGTCAAAATTGGCCTTCCTCCAATTTAGAACTTCAATTTTTAGATCTGGTCTATCCTTTTCCATTACTATTTTAAAATGAATAGAAGTATAGTCGCTGGCCCCAAAGTACTCGCTCATTGGCACCTCAGTCACCTTATTTCCCAAGAGTAGGTCAAGTTTTGGACTTCTCTAGTAGGTACATTCACATACTGAATCAGAAAATTGTCTTGTACACACTTAAGAAATTCCTCTCCATCTAAACCTTTAACACTATGGCAGTCCCAGTCGATGTTTGGAAAGTTAAAATCCCCTACCATAACTACCCTATTATTCTTACAGATAGCTGAGATCTCCTTACAAGTTTGTTCCTCAATTTCCCTCTGACTATTGGGGGGTCTATAATACAATCCCAATAATGTGATCATCCCTTGCTTATTTCTCAGTTCCATCCAAATAACTTCCCTGGATGTATTTCCGGGAATATCCTCCCTCAGCACAGCTGTAATGCTATCCCTTATCAAAAATGCTACTCCCCCTCCTCTCTTGCCTCCCTCTCTATCCTTCCTATAGCCTTCGTATTCTGGAACATTAAGCTGCCAGTCCTGCCCATCCTTGAGCCATGTTTCTGTAATTGCTATGATATCCCAGTCCCATGTTCCTAACTATTCCCTGGGTTCATCTAGGCCTCTTGCATTGAAATAAATGCAGTTTAATTTATTAGTCCTATCTTGTCCCTGCCTGCCCTGACTGTTTGACTCACTTCTGTTCTCAGCTGTACCCGTCTCAGACCGATCTCTTTCCTCACTATCTCCCTGGGTCTCACCTGCCCACCTTACTAGTTTAAATCCCCTCAAGCAGTTCTAGCAAATTTCCCTGCCAGTATAATAGTTTCCTTCCAATTTAGGTGCAATCCGTCCCTTTTGTACAGGTCACTTCTACCCCAGAAGAGATTCCGATGATCCAAAAATGTGAATCCTTCTCCCATACACCAGCTCCTCAGCCATGCATTCATCTGCTCATCCTCCTATTACTGCCCTCACTAGCTCGTAGCACTGGGAGTAACTCAGATATTATTACCCTTGAGGACCTCCTTTTTAAATTTCTGCCTAACCCTCTGTCATCTCCCTTCAGAATCTCAACCTTTTCCCTTCCAATATTGTTGGTTCTAATGTGGACAATGACCTCCTGCTGGCCCCTCTCCCCCGTGAGAACATTCTGCACCCTCTCTGAGACATCCTTGCTCCTGGCACCAGGGAAACAACACACCTTTCTGCTTTTTCTCTGCTGGCCACAGAAACGTCTGTCTGTACCTCTGACTACAGAATCTCGTAACACAATTGATCTCTTGGAAGCCGACATACCCCTCGTTGCATTAGAGCCAGTCTCAATACCAGAAACTTGGCTGTTCATGCTACATTTCCCTGAGAATCCATCACCCCCTACATTTTCCAAAACGGCATACCTGTTTGAAATGGATATATCCACAAAAGACTCCTGCACTAGCTGCCTAACTCTCTTACTCTTCCTGGAGTTAACCCATCTATGTGACTGTATCTGAGACACTCCCCCCTTCCTATAACTGCCATCCATCACACACTGTTGCTGTTGCAAATTCCTCATCTCTTCTATCTGTCTCTCCACTCGATCTGATAAGATTCGCATCCAACAGCATTTATGGCAGATATAATCCGCAATAACCCTTGAACTCTCTTTAAACTCCACATCTGACAAGTAGTACATATCACTGCAAAGGCCATTTTTGCTCCTTCACAATCTACAGACCCAGAAAATAACACCGTCTTATTCCTCTACAAACACTGCCCCAGGTTAAATTAATAGCTATGGCTTATATTTTAAGTTTAATCAAGAGACCTATCTGCAAAAACATATAATCAAGAAAGAATCCACTATACTCACTACTGCAGCCTTTCTCTTGGTCAGACTTAAAACAACAATTAACTTATCTGATTCTGTGTTGTGAACTTCGCCCAACAGTTCCTCCAAGATTAGTTGTGAATTTCACTGTTTGTTAATTTTTCCAGATGCACTCCAATGTCCAGCGATACATGAATTCAAACAGCAAATGCAGTAACTGTGCAGGTTTTCTCTCTCTCTCTCTCTCGCCTGCACTGTCCTCACCATGTGCTTCCTTTGTCTGCTCTTCTCCCTTTTAAAACTGCTGTTGTTTTGACTTTTTAACTCAAATCACCTTATGGCCCTCCTGATTTCCCTCTTAAGAATGCCCCTACACCCTTTACACTCTTCAAGAGATTTGTTTGATCCCAGTTGTCTAGATCTAATACATGACTTTTTCATATTCTTGACCAAAATCTCAAAATCCTTATTTATCCATTGTTCGCTACTCTTATCAGCTGTACTTCCATTCTAACAGGAACATAATGCCTCTGAACTCTAATTATCACACTTTTAAAAGCTGCCCATTTGTCAGTCATCCATCTACCTGCAAACATCCAACTCCAATCGACTTTTGAAAGTTCTAGCCTCATAACATTAAAATTTGCCTTATTCCAATTAAGAAATTTAACTTCTATGGAACGGTTATCCTCTTTCATAACTATTTTACAAAGAATAGATTTTTGATCATGAGTTCCAAAGAGTTCCCCTACGAACACTTCAGTGACTTGCCCTGCCTTGTTTCTCAAGAGAAGGTCAAGTCTTGCTCCTTCTCTGGTAGGTGCAGTTGCATATTGATAAAGAAAACTTTCTTAACACATTTAATAACTTCCTCATCACCCAAGCCTTTACCACCATGGCAGTCCAGTCAAAGATTGGAAAATGAGAATTCCCTCCTATTATAAACTTATTATTCTGACATATATCTGAGATCTCTATGCATATTTGCTTCTCAATTTCCCTCTGACTGTGTGTGTGTGTGTGTGTGCCTGTGTGGGTGGGTGGCTGGGGGGGGGTGGGGGTGGTGGAGAGTGGTCTATGGTACCATCAAGGTGACCATCCCTTTCTTTTTTCTAATTTCTACCCATTCAATTGCACTGGACAATCCCTCAGAAATATCCTAATTACAGTAGTAATGTTTTCTTTCATCAAAAATGCCCTTCTATCTCCTCTCTTGCCTCCCCTTCTATCCTTTGTACCAGATCTAAAAACCAGAACATTGAGCTGCCAGTCCTGTCCATCCCTCAGGCAAGTTTCTGTAATAGCTATGCTGTCCCAGTCCCATGGTCCCATACATGCCCTGAGTTCTGTAAGAGCCCTTGCATTGAAATCAATGCAGTTTAATTCTTCAAAGTTACTTCATTCTCTGACTTGCTGTTACCTGTCTTTTCGAACTAACTTGCTCTTTACTGATTCAGAACCATCCTCATCTGGCTTTCTATTTTTACTGCTACTTAGGAATTCCCCAAGCTCACCCCCCCCCCCCCCCAACCAGTTTATAGTCTCCTGAAATAGAACTAGCAAGTCTCCCCACTAGAATATTGGTCCCTTTGGATTTGAGGTGAAACCCATGACTTTTGATCATGTTTTTTCTGTCCCAGAAGCAATCCCAATAATCCAAAAATCAGAATCCTTGCATATCACACCATCTTGGAGGGTTTGAGATATAGGGAAAGGCTGAGTAGACTGGGACTGTTTTCTCTGGAGCATCAGAGGCTGAGGGGTGACCTTATAGAGATATATAAAATCCTGAGGGGCTTGGATAGGGTATTTAGACAAGGTCTTTTCTCTGGGTTTGGGGAGTCCAGAATTAGAGGGCACAGGTATAAGGTGAGAGGGGAAAGATTTAAAAGAGACCGAAGGGACAACTTTTTCATGCAGAGGGCGGTGCATGTATCGAATGAACTACCAAAGGAAGTGGTGGAGGCTGGTACAATTACAACATTTAAAAGGCATCAGGATGGGTATATGAATAGGAAGGGTTTAGAGGGATATGGGCGATGTGCTGGCAAATGGGACTAGATTAATTTAGGATATCAGGTCGGCATGGATGACTTGGGCCGAAGGGTCTATTTCCATGCTGTACATTTCTGTGAATCTATGACTCTATGATTCTTTAGCCGTT
Organism: Chiloscyllium plagiosum; assembly: GCF_004010195.1. Lineage (NCBI taxonomy): Eukaryota > Metazoa > Chordata > Chondrichthyes > Orectolobiformes > Hemiscylliidae > Chiloscyllium > Chiloscyllium plagiosum. The sequence goes on along the minus strand of NC_057722.1, from coordinate 35,201,722 downwards.
ATGTGGAGGAGCTGGTGTTGGACTGGGGTTGACAGTTTAACATCAAACAACAACAGGTTATAGTCCAAAAGGTTTATTTGGAAGCACCAGCTTTCGGAGCGTTATGAGGGAGCAGCGCTCTGAAAGCTAGTGCTTCCAAGTAAACCTGTTGGACCAAAACCTGGCGTTGTGTGATTTTTAATCTTTTGCTATTGATTTGTCTGCCCTATCTTTTTATTCCTAATCTCATTGAAACATGACACCAGAAGAAAACTAGAGATTACTACCTTTGAGATTCTGCTTTTAATCTTCTGGCTAACGTCTTATATTCACTCTGCAAAGCCTTTATCTTAACTATGTTGTTCCTGCCACTATGTACAACAACTTCTCTCTTTTCACTCTTCCCTTTGACAATATGCTTCAACCAGTTAATGATGTCCTTAACCCTGGCACCAGGAAGGCAGCATGCTATCTTTGATTAATGCTCACAGCTGCAGAACCCCCTGTCTGTGCCCCTTAGAGTAGATTGTTCTAGAACAATTATTCTTTTAAATCTTTACAAACCCTGCTTAATATAAAATTAATTCTCAGTGCCCAAGATCTGACTGCCATTTCTATTTTCCTCTGAAAGACTATGCCCTTCAACAGTACCCAAAACGGAATATCTGTTTGAGAGAGGAATAGCCACAGGAGACTTCTGAACTACCTTCTTACCTTTCCATACAGTCACCTATTTATCTGACTGATCCTGCTGTGTGTCCACCTCTCTAAATCGTCAAATAAGCTGTGTCTCTTGAATGCCCTCAGTGACATTAAGCCTAAAACGGAGCTCTTAAAAGCACCTTAGATATAAAAGAAATGATCCTTCCTTATCCACATATTTTAACCTTAAGCATGCAAAGGATACAAGCCATCTGTGTCTCCTGAATGCCCTCAGTGACATTAAGCCGAAAAAGAAGCTCTTAAAAGCATCTTAGATTTAAAAGATGTGGCACTAGAAATGCACAGTTGATCAGGCAGCATCACAGGAACAGTCGAATTGATCTTTCAGGTATAAGCCCTTCATCAGGAATGTAGGCCTTATGCCTGAAACGTTGCTTCTCCTGCCCCTCAGATGCTACCTGACCTGCTGTGCTTTTCCAGCACCGCACTTTTCGACTCTAATCTCTAGCATTTGTAGTCCTCACTTTCTCCTTAGATATACAATAAACTAACCTTCCTTACCCACAGATTTTAACCTTAAGCATGTAAAAGATTTTTAAAAAGCTTAACATTTAATATTGTGAAAATATTCAAGCACTTAGCTTAAACTCCACAAGACCTCGATCAATTAGCTTTCAAACCTCCACATAAATAAGAGAAAAAAAATCTCACTACTAAGCTGTCGAACAAACATGTGGACAGGCCACTTCCACAAGTTCTGTGTGTAAGACAATCTCACCTTCTTTCCAGTTTTGTTTTAGAGTATAACATCTTCACACAGTAAAAAAATCTGTCTTCAAATTGGCACTTGACAAACACTTGAAGGCCTCTCCCACAAACTCAACGTGAAAAATATTTCTCCTTCTTTGCATTTTTTTAAAGACATTTTTTTTAAACTATAGAAGTTCCAAAAAATGATTTAACCTTGGAATTTTCTGCAATATAATAACCACAAGAAATCAACAAGACATGACAATTTTCTGATTCAGTATGTGGATGTACCTACGAGAAAGTTGCAAAACTTGACCTACTCTTGGGAAATAAGGCAGGGCAGGTGACTGAGGTGTCAGTGGGGGAGCAGTTTGGGGCCAGCGACTATAATTCTATTCGTTTTAAAATAGTGATGGAAAAGGATAGACCAGATCTAAAAGTTGAAATTCTAAATGGGAGGAAGGCCAATTTTGACGGTATTAGGCAAGAACTTTTGAAAGCTGATTGGAGGCAGATGTTCGCAGGTCAAGGTACGGATGGGAAATGGGAAGCCTTCAGAAATGAGATAACAAGAATCCAGAGAAAGTATATTCCTGTCAGGGTGAAAGGAAAGGCTGGTAGGTATAG
>NC_057722.1:35147836-35197864 GCF_004010195.1 Chiloscyllium plagiosum | reverse complement strand
CAAAGTATTTTCCCTGGGGTCAGGGAGTCCAGAACTAGAGGGCATAGGTTTAGGGTGAGAGGGGAAAGATATAAAAGAGACCTAAGGGGCAACCTTTTCACACAGAGGGTGGTACGTGTATGGAATGAGCTGCCAGAGGATGTGGTGGAGGCTGGTACAATTGCAACATTTAAGAGGCATTTGGATGGGTATATGAATAGGAAGGGTTTGGAGGGATATGGGCCAGGTGCTGGCAGGTGGGACTAGATTGGGTTGGGATATCTGGTCAACATGGACGGGTTGGACCGAAGGGTCTGTTTCCATGCTGTACATCTCTATGACTCTAAGAAAACTCTGCAACTAAGGAGTAGCAGCAAGATCCATGCTACTCTCATCTCCTCACACATTTCCTCACAGCATCTGCAATAACGTTGACAAGGGCAAGAGCTTTGCTTAGAACTAAACTGAAGATAATCTGAAGGAAATGCAGATAGGACTGTGATTGCTGATCTGCAGAATCTGCAGATTGTACCATATAAAGTACATTGGGTAGCAGAACAGCATGCAGAGTACAATGTTACAGCCATAGAGAAGGTGCAGAGGGAGAGATCAACCTTAACATTTGAGAAGTCAGTTCAAAAGTCTGATAACAGCAGAGACGAAGCTTTTCTTGAATCTATTTGTAAGTGTTTTCAAACTTTTATATTTTCTGCCTGATGGAAGAGGGGGTGGTAGAGAGTATAACCAATGGGAGGGGTCTTTCATTATGTGGTTGCTTTCCAGATGCAGCCGGAAGTATAGATGAAGTCAGTAGATTGAAGGCTGTTTTGCCTGATGGACTGGGTTGTGTTCATGACTCTATGTAGTTCCTGTGGTTTTGGGCAGAGCAGTTGCTATACCACACTGTGATGCATCCAGATAGGATGCTTTCAGTGGCGATTTTTTTTTAGATTAGATTAGATTACTTACAGTGTCGAAACAGGCCCTTTGGCCCAACAAGTCCACACTGACCCTCTGAAGAGCAACCCACCCAGACTCATTCCACTACATTTACCCCTTCACCTAACACTACGGGCAATTTAGTATGGCCAATTCACCTAACCTGCACATCTTTGGACTGTGGGAGGAAACCGGAGCACCCAGAGGAAACCCATGCAGACATGGGGAGAATGTGCAAACTCCACACAGACAGTTGCCTGAGCTGGGAATTGAACCCGGGCCTCTGGCGCTGTGAGGCAGCAGTGCTAACCACTGTGCCACCATGGTGCATCTATAAAAATTTGTAAGAATCTTTGTGGACATACTGAATTTCCTTAGTGTCTTGATGAAGTAGAGGCATTGTGCTTTCTTGACTGTCACATTGATGTAGGTGGACCAGGACAAATTATTGATGATCATCACCCCCAGGAACTTCATGCTCTCGACCATCTTCACGTTAGCACCATTGCTGCAGACAGGGCCATACACTGCACTCTGCTTTCTAAAGTCAATGATCAGTTCCTTTGTTGATGGAGAGATTGTTGTCTTTAGACCATGCCACTAAGTGCCACTAATCTCTTGATATCCGACCTACTATGGTGTCATCAGCAAACTTGGAAATAGAGTTGGGATGGAACTTGGCCACACAGTCGTGAATATATAAGGAATACACAATCTTGCAGGGTACCAGTGTTGAGGATTATTGTGGAGGAGGTGTTGTAGCCTATTCTTACTGACTGGGGGAGATCCTTGGGTTAGGAAGTTGAGGATCCAGTTACAAAGGTGCGAGCCGAGACCTAGGTCTCGGAGTTTGGAGATGAGTTTGTTTGGAATTATGGTGTTGAAGTTGGAACCGTTGTTAATAAGTAGGTATTCTTGTTATCTAGATGTTCCAGGGATGAGTATAGGGTCTAGGAGATACCGTCTACTGTGGACCTGTTGTGCCAGTTGGAGAACTGCATAGGATAAAGGCAATTTGGTAGGCTGGAGTTGATGAGAGCTGTAATTAACCTCTCGAAGCATGTCATAATGATGGAGGTCAGATCCACTGGGCAGTAGTCATTGAGGCATGCTGCATGATTTTTCTTTGGCACCAGGGTGATGGTGGTTTTCTTGAAGCAGGAGAGCTTGCAAATGCTTGCCCAGCTCCTAAATTTTATGTTATATCATAAGCCACTTACTTTAATGCACACTTTGTTATAACATTAAAAATGTTTGGTTCCCAATGTTCACTTCCCAATGAGAATGAATTGTATACATTGTCAATTTACGACATGACTTTATTTTCTTTCCAATTTGGCAGTTCTATTTTCTGACTCAATTGCATACTAGGACTGAGGACAATCTAATATGTATTTACAATGTTCTCAATTTAAGGCAGGGCTTCCATTTTGTAAGGTTATTAAATTAGCACATTTTGATTGTGCACGTCACTAGTCACTTTCTATATGAATCTTAATTCTTATAATTGGTTGATAGCAGAAAAGCTAAAATGTACGAGTTTTAGAAAATCTACGAACATTTTGAATTTGCAGCCAGTTGAGGTTTTAAACTTGACAATTTGGGAAGCAATGATGATTTTAAATAAAGGGAGACAAATAACAAATTCAAGGCTTTGTTATAATGACAATGTTGATCAATGTGGGATTTGCTACATACATGTGTCAAAACTATCGTTTTCTTTGCTGAGTTGCAATCCTTGTGCTTGTTAAGAATGCATACCATTTCATTCAATGCATAGCATTACATTAAGATTGAAGATTCAACAACCGTAATATTTTCTCGAGCATGATTCCCAAGAGAGGGAAGGAGTATGTACTTGTTCTTTTTTGAACAGGAGCTTCACCTGGGTCATTCTAATTGACAGACTTGTCCAAACATTGGGAAAGCATTGCTCGACAGGATGCTGCACACCAGCATCAGGTAGATTTTCTGTTGCTCACAGTGAAGATTGTGAGAGGAGGCAGGGGTGTCTACCACATAGTTATGCAGATCAAGGATGATTGCAGTAGAGAGAGATGAGGGAAGAGATTGGGGGCTCAGTAATCGGAGACTTGAAGTCCTATTGTGAAGGATGTGAAACAGTTGTATTTAGGAGATTCAAGAACATTGCCGGAAAAGTAACACTTACATTTAACAATCCTTGCTTAGTTTTAGCTAAAGCACAGGAAACCTGGTGAGTTAGTATTAAAGTTGGAAGAGGGATATAATTTATCACACACAACCTCAATAAAATATTCAAATAGACAATCTGTCACTTAGTAGTAGGTCGGTTGCCAGTTTCCACCCTTTCACCCTCTTTGCCTTCTCCATCAAAATGGTTATTAACTGCTTTAAGTCATTTTGGGTTTCAGTTTGAGGTTTTGTTTTACATTTTTTCACTGCACCTGTTCAGAAATAGATGTAAAAATAGACGATTTGGCCCCTCAAACCAGTTGCGTCATTCAGTAAGATCGTGGCTGATTTGATCGTTTTTTGAATTCCACCTTCCCATCTACCCGGTTAATCTTTGATTCCTTTGCCTAACAACATTCTATCTTCCTCTTCCTTGACAATATTTAATGATTGTGCCTTTCGTGTCTTCTGAGGCAGTGAGTTGCAAAGTTGTATAAACCTCTGTGAGATGAAAATCCTCCTCATCTCAATCCTAACAGACCATCTACTAATATTAAAATGGAAGCCCTTAGTTCTGGATTAACTTGAACAAGGAAGCATCTTTTCCATTTTGACAAGACCATTCAGGATCTTATACATCCCTTTCAATCTTCTAAACTCCAGTGGAAACAGGTCTAATCTCTCCAAACCTCTCTTTGTGAGACAACCCACCTATTCCAAGTATTAATATAGTAAAACTACTATGAACTACATTCAATGCATTTACATCCTTCCTTACATCATAAGACATAAACTGTGCACTGTATTTGAGATGTGGTATCACCCGTGTCTTTTATAATTGAAATTGATAAAGCGTGGCACTGGAAAAGGCACAGAAGGTCAGGCAGACCCTGAAGAAGGGTCCTCCCTGAAATGTCGATTTTCTTGATCTTGGATGCTGCCTGACCTGCCGTGCCTTTTCCATTGCCACACTTCATCAACTGTGATTTCTCCAGCATCTGCAGTCCCCATTGTCTCCTTTGTAATCGACTCATAACATTCCTTCCTTTCATGTTCAATTCTTCTCATAAAATATGGAAGAGGAAGCTAGATAAAGGTGGAGGATGTTATGGACCAGGCCAGACCCCTCAAGAGGTAGCCCAGACTCTAACTTTGCTAGTTATTTTAAAAGATGTAAAGTGGATATTCCAGAAGAGAATCAGCTGGTCAAACCACATATTTTTAAACAAAACATAAATTATTTACCAGATTACTGAATGAAACACAAACAACAGAAAACAAACAAAAACAGAATACCGTATAACTTATCCTATCCAAAAGCCCAACGGACTATCCCAACTCAATGAGGCTGTTCTAAATACTTGCAAAAATTTCATAAATACCCCTTGGCACAAAAGGTAAAGTCAAATACAAGTTCTTACAGAATGAAATTCAGAGAGAGAGTAACTGCCTGAACCTGCTTCTTTGGGTCTAGCAGCTTTTTAACACACTACTGCTACAAACCATAGACAGCTGAGCTGGGAGAACTGGCCACATCCCTTTCATTGTACAAGAATTTTCTTAAACTTGAAAGCCTTCTGCCTGAGGTAGTATTTGTTCACTATTATCAAATTGGCCCTAAAACCCTACACCTCAAACGTTTTGGAGTCAGTGTTGTTTACGACCTCTATGCAAAAAAAGCAAAGGACTGCATAATCTTATTAAAGGAACAGCTTTGTTACAAGGTATAGCACTGTTAAACAATGGATGGCATTTGTGCAGTAGTTAGAGTTAAACTTTATCTAGGATAGTAGGATGTGGAATTGTTTTGGGTGGAGATGAGGAATAAGAGGGGAAAGACGTTACTAGTGAGAGTGACCTACAGACTCCTTGGGAATATGGAACTGGGATATCATAGCTATTACAGAAACATAGCTCAGGGAGAAGCAGGACTGGCAGCTTAATGTTCCAGAATATAGATGCTATGGGAAAGACAGAAAGAAGAGGAAGAGAGAGGGAGAGTGGCGTTTTTGATTAAGGGATAACATTACGGCTGTGCTTAGGGAGGATATTCCAGGGTCTATGTCCAGTGGAGTTATTTGGGTAGAACTGAAAAACAAGATAGGGATGATCTCCTTATTGGGATTGTACTATAGATCCCCTCCCATAGTCAGCGGGAAATTAAGAAGAACACTTGTAAGGAGATCTCAGTTATCTGTAAGAATAATAGGGTAATGGCAGGGGATTTTAACTTTCCAAACAGAGACTGGGATTGCCATAGTGTTAAAGGATTGGATGGAAATGAATTTGTTAAGTGAGTATAAGAAAATTTTCTTATTCATAATGTAGATGTACCTAGAGAAAGAGCAAAACCTGACTTTTGTTGGGAAATAATGCAGGGCAAGTGACTGAGAGTCAATGCGGGAGCACTTTGGAGCCAGTGATCATAATTCTGTTAGTTTTAAAATAGTTATGGAAAAGGATAGACTTGATTTAAAAGTTTAAGTTCTAAATTGGAGTAAGGCCAATTTTGATGGTTATTAGTCAAGAACTTTCAAAAGTTGATTGGGGGGAGATATTTGCAGGTAAAGGGATGGCTTGAGAATGGGAAGACTTCAAAAATGAGATAACTTGGGTTCAGAGAGAGTATATTCCTGTCAGGCTGAAGGGCAAGGCCCTGGAGGTGTAGAGAATGCTGGATGACGAGAGAAATTGACGTTCTGGTCAAAGAAAAGAAAGAAACATATGTCAGGTATGACAGCAGGGATCGAATGCATCCTGAGAGGAGTATAAGGTCTAGAAGAGTATATTTAAGAGGGGAATCAGGAGGGCAAAAAGGGGACATGAGATAGCTTTGGCAAATAGTGTTAAGGAGAATCCAAAGGGTTTCTAAAGTATATTAAGGACAAAAGAGTATCTGGAGAGAGAATAGGGCCCCTTAAAAATCAGCAAGGCTGCCAATATGTGAAACTGCAGGAGATGGGTGAAATACCAAATGAGTAGTTTGCATCAGTGTAAACTGTGGAGAAGGCTATGGAAGCTAGAGAAGTTGAAGCAATAAATAGTGATATCTTGAAAAATGCCCATATTACAGAGGAGGAGGTGCTCAACATCTTAAAATGCATAAAGATGAAAAAATCGTCCGGAGCAGATCAGGTGTACCCGAGAACTTTGTGGGAAGCTAGGGAAGTGATTGTCGGGTCCCTTGCTGAGACATTTGTATCATTGATAGCCATGGGTGACATGCTGGAAGCTTGGAGGTTGGTTAACGAGGTTCCACTTCTTAAGAAAGATGATGAGGAAAAGTCATGGGACTACGAGAAGGGCAGGCACTATTTCGTTTGGATAATTGATTGTTCGGTGAATTAATTCAATGCTTCTCCTCTGAGGCTTGGGGTTTTCTGACGTTTCCTTTTTCCTCACTCTTGCTCCCTCTCTCTGTGTCAGGGTTTGTTTCTGAGCAGACACACACTTGTGTGTAAGGGACCTGCAGCATTGCTGAAGCCTCCAGACACCCCCCTGCTCCCAACCATCAGTTCAATGGGATTGACACAGTAAGCACTTGCTATGTCCGTTCTCCCTTCCGGAGATTAGCAAACCACACGCAAGCCACACCCCCCCCCATCCTCCCCCACCAGCCCCATCCAACCCCTCACCCCCCCATCTGCCCCGAACTCCATGCGCTCCCATCCCAGCTTCCAACCGTGTCCAACCCTGTCCAACCCCACCCCCATCTGCCTCCACCACTGCCCCCAACCCCCTCCAACCCCACTCCCTGAACAACGAAATTGTGGAGTACAGATTCATAATTTATTGAAAATGGAGTAGCAGTGAGACAGAATAGTGAAGAACGTGTTTGGTATGCATGCCTTTATTGGTCAGTGCATTGAGTATAGGAGTTGGGAGGTCATGTTGTGGCTGTCCAGGACATTGGTTAGGCCACTTTTGGAATACTGCATTCAGTACTTGCCTCTATGCTCTAGGAAACATGCCGTTAAACTTGAAAGGGTTCAGAAAAGATTTACAGGGATGTTGCCAGGGATGGAGGGTTTGAACTTTAGGGAGAGGCTGAAGAGGCTGGAGCAATTTTCCTGGAATGTCAGAGGCTGAAGGGTCACCTTATAGATTTATAAAATCACGATGGGCATGAATTGGATGAATAGTCAAGATCTTTTCCCCGGGATAGGGGAGTCAAAAACTAGAGGGTGTAGGATTTAGGTGAGAGTGGAAAGATTTAAAGGGACCTAAAGAGCAACTTTTTCACAGAGGGTAATATGTGTATCGAATGAGCTGCCAGAGGAAGTAGTGGAGGCTGATACAATTACAACACTTAAAAGGCATCTGGATGGGTATATGAATAGGAAGGGTTTAGAAGGGTATGGGCCAAATAATGGCAAATGGGACTAGATTAATTTAGGATATCTGGTCAGCATGGGCGAGATGGACCGAAGGGTTTGTTTCCATGCTCTACATCTCCATAACTCAATAATTATTTAGATGTACACTTGCGATGGTAAGGCATACATGCTCTGGACCAAGAGCTGAAAAATGGGATGAGAGTAGTAAGTGGTTGTTTATGACTGGCTCAGATGCAGTGGTTCGAAGGGCTATTTTGTGTACTGAAGACTCCTATGACCCTATAAACAACAGAAGAGAATGACTAAAGCTTAATCGGAGGAATAAGTTATAGTATGAGAGGGAGCCAGCTCCAAAGGTAAACATGGAGAGCAAGAGTTTCCAGGAGTATTTAAAAAGGAAAATAGTAAGTAAAGTGAGTGAGTGTTTTCAGAATCAAGAGTTAATTGTAGAAAATAAGGAAATGGCAGAAGAAATAGTCGCATGTTTTGCTTCTGTTTTCACTATCGAGGATACAAATCATTCCAGTATTAGCTGTAGATCTGGAGGTGAAATTACAATCACAAGGAAACCAGTATTAAACAAACTAATTAATCGGTGATCTGACAAATCTCCCATTGCAGGTTGGCTTCATCCAGGGTTTTAAAAGCAAGGTCTAATGAAGGAGTTAATGTGTTGGTATGAATTTTCCAAATTCGCTCAATTCAGGAACACTTCCTTCAAACTGGGAAATAACAAATAAAGCCCCTTTATTCAAGAAGGCAGTGTGGCAGAAAATAAGAAGCCACAGATCAGTTCGTTGTATACCTGTCATGCAGTTGTTGGAAATGATCATTAGCAAGATTATAACTTTGGCAAATCTCAGAAATCTCAGTCGTGAGAAAATTTCAAGCTAATCAGGAACAGTTAACATGATTTCATTAAAGGGCAATTATGTTTATCCAATTTATTGGATTTCTTTGAAAGAGTAACATAGGTTGCTTAATTTTACATTTTGGGGTTTAAAATGTATTCCCAGTATCTTTTCTGTATTTTACAGTAGTCATTGATAGGATATCCCATACATTCTGCATCTGCCTGTGCAGCAAATGCTGTTACTTTTTAATGAGAGTGACTTTATTATCTGAGTTCTTAACTGGTCTATAACAAACTTACTAATTTTGTGGTGCTCTTATCCAATTGCAGAGATTCACTATGTGAAACTGAGAATTGTAGAATTAGCTTGATTGACTGTATTTACCATCATGCCTTGACATTCTTTAAATAATTCTTGGAGGCTGGAGTGCTATCATGTGCAAGCCTCATTACCTGCTCAAATACCATGCAAATGTATGGTAAAGTATTCCATGCCAAATCATGTTTTTGGGAGAGGCCATCGCTCAACACTACTCCACAGTATAAATGAAAAATCAGATGATCTGACTGGCCTGGCCTCAGAAGATCACTTATTTAATCCACATAGGACTTTTTGGTATGAGTTTGAGAGCTTACTTTTCAATGCAAAATCTTTCATCACTGACTTGAGGAAATGCTGTAGATTTGAAATATTAATTCCATTTTTCTCTTCATACATGGCTACACATGCTGCTATGTATTTACAATGTTTTCTGTTTTTATTTCTCAGATTAGTGTCATAGAGTCATCTAGCATGGAAACAGATCAATCTGTCCAACCAGTCCATGTCAACTGTAATCCCAAGTATAACTAGTCCCACCTCCCTGCAAACCTTTCCTATTCATGTACTTATCGAAATATCTTTTAAATTTTGTAAGTGCAGATCCACCACTTCCACTGGAATTTCATTCTGCACACAAACCACTCACTGTGTAAAAACATTGCCGCCTTACGTCTTTTTAAAATCTTTCTTCTATCACCTTAAAAATATGCCGCCTAGTCTTGAAATGCCCCACCCTAAGGAAAAAAGCATCACCTGTCACTCACCTTATCTATACACCTCATGATGTTATTAACTTCTATAAGGTCACACCTCAACCTTCTATGCTTCAGTGAAAAAATATCCAGCCTATCCAGCCTCTCATTATAACTCAAACCCTCAGTCCCAGCAACATCCTGGTAAATCTTTTTCTGAACCCTCTCCAGCTATATAATATCCTTCCTATTACAGTGCAGCCAGAACTGGACACAATTTAATTTATCAACATTTGAGACATTTTGCTTTTGGATTAGTCTTCAATTCACTGCTGCTTCTTGTCCACAAATGCCACCCTGAAGAAGTTGTACTTTTCTATCTGATTGGATTTCAATTAGTCTCTTTTCTTTTGTTCACCTTCAGTGCCATCTGCACTCCTCAACTGAAGCTATAATTGAATAGGATTGAATTGAATTTCTTGTCAAATGTACCGAGGCACAGTGAAAAGCTTTGTCTTGCGAGCAATACAGGCAGATCACATAGTTAAGTAGCATAGGTAGTCAATAGTAGGTAAACAGCGGCAAAAACAAAAACACAGTACAGGCGAATGTTAAGAGTTTGTGAGTCCATTCAGTATTCTAATAACAGTAGGGTAGAAACTTTTGTGAAACCGGCTGGTGCATGTGTTCAGGCTTCTGTACCTTCTCCCCGATGGTAGAGGTTGTAGAAAAACATTGCCAGGATGGGATGGATCTTGAAGAATGCTGGCGGCCTTTCCTTGACAGCGGGCCTGGTAGATGGGTTCTATAGATGGGAGGTTGGCCTTTGTGATTGTCTGGGCTGAGTTAACCACTCTCTGTAACCATTGCCAATCTTCAATGGTACAGATGCCGTACCAGATAGTGATACATCCAGACAAATGCTCACGATTGTGCACCTATAAAGGTTGGGAAGGGTATTTGCCGTCATGCCAAATTCCCTCAGCTGCCTGAAGAAGAAGGGACGTTTTTGGGCCTTTGTAACCAATGCGCTCACATGAAGAGTCCAAGAAAGCTTGTTGTGGATGATCACTCCCAGGAGCTTGACGCTCTCCACTCGTTCCACCTCTGTGCTGTTAATGTGTAGGGGGGCATAAGTAACATTCCGCTGAAAGTCAATAATGAGTTTCTTGGTTTTGCTGGCATTCAGAGCTAGGTTGTTCTCAGTGCACCATTTTTCCAGGTCTTCTACCTCCCATCTGTAGTCTGTTTTGTCGCCATATGAGATTCAACCGACTACGGTGGTGTCATCAGTGAACTTGTAAATGCCATTAGTCTGGTATTTGTCAATACAGTCATGGGTATACAGTGAGTACAGTAAAGGGCTGAGTATGCACACCTGGGGGGCTCCAGTGTTGAGTGTTAGTGACGATGAAATATTGTCCCCAATCTTCAGTGATTGTGGCCTGTGGGTCAGGAAACTGAGGATCCAGTTGCAGACAGTGGGGCTTAGTCCGAGATCACTAAGTTGAGTAATCAGTCTCGAGGGGATAATAGTGTTGATGGCTGAGCTGTAGTCAATGTGTAGGATTCTTACGTAGCTGTTCTTGGTGTCAAGAATTTCCAGGGAGGAGTGAAGGGCAAGTGATACGGAATCTGACATGAATCTGTTGGTCCAAAAGGCAAATTAGAGTGGGTCAAGAGTAGTGGGGAAGTTGGAGTTGATTAATGCCATGACCAGCCTTTCAAAGCACTTCATGACCACCAATGTTAGGGCCAGTGGGTGTTAGTCACTGAAACATGCTGCATGAGCCTTTTTAGGCACTGGGATGATATTGGCCGTCTTGAAACTGGCAGGGACAGTGGCCTGCTGCAGGGAGAGGTTGAGGATATCCAAGAAGACCTCTACCAGTTGATCTGCACATGCTGTGAGTGCATGGCCTGGTACTCCGTCTGGTCCCATCGCTTTCCTTGGATTCACACAAAGGAAAACTGATCTGACCTCTGATACAGTGACTGTTGGGATAGTTTTGTCAAGATTTGTCGGAATAGTTGTTACCTCTCCACTTCTCAAAGTGAGCATAGAAGGCGTTGAGATGATCTGAGAGGTATGTGACATCATCTGCTAGCTTGCACAGTTTCTTTTTCGAACCTGTGATGTCATTCAGTCCTTGCCATAGTCGCCGGGTGTCTGTCTGGGTCTGTAGTTTGGATTGGTATTGGTCCTTGGCTGTCTTAATGGCTTTGCCAAGGTCATACTTGGATTCATTATATTTGAGTGGGTCTCCTGATCTGAAGGCCTCACACCTGATTTTTAGCAGGTTCTGTATGCTGTTTTCTTTTCTGAAGAATGATCTGCAGATTACCGTCTACACAGCATGATCATTGCTACAATGAAGTTATTTAGTACTGGGTTCTTTCAACACACCACATATGCCAGATCAGTCACTCAGGTGTCCAGCAATTGACTAAAACCTTATCAGCATTGTGCAACATATTTATCACTTCATTTGTGAAATGAAATATTATTTCAACATTACAAGGAATGACCCCTCCTTTGTGTGGCATGGTTCTAAAGAATGCAGAGGTATGACGATGACAGCATTCTGTTATTAGGCCATCAAGTTACTGCTCCTGTTTTGCCTCGGATATCAATAAGAGGGAGCCAGGATGTTGTATGGTGTTTCTTTGCAACTGTTGATAAGCTGGCAGAAAGGGAAAAATAGGAGAAAATTAGAACAACAGAGGCTGGAGTTTAGAGTCGAGAGTGTGGTGCTGGAAAAGCACAGCAGGTCAGGTAGCATCTGAGGAGCAGGAGAATCAATGCTTTGGGTATAAGCCCTTCATCAGGAAGGGTTGATGAAGGGCTTATGCCCCAAACATTCTCCTGCTCCTTTGATTTTGACGATCAGCTGTTCCTTGAATTCTAAGATGTCCCAGCTGGATTTCTTTATGGGAACAGAGGACTTGTGATCCATTAGCTTCTCTGTGGTTCTTTTCCTTTGAACTTTGTGTCACCTTGTCATGAAAGCAGTAAAGTAGTATTAAAATGTATGAAGCATATATGCAATGGCAAACAAATGTTTATTGTGTATATGAGGTGCTGATTATTAAACCAAGCTGCTGATTTGGATTCAAATTGTGTGTTGCACGGTATCTTGAAAATGCACGATATGCAATTAATCAATGCCATGTAAATTTGAGCAAAGGTTTGACATGGATGTAAACTAAATAATTAATAATTTAAAAGATAATCTGTCCACCACCAATGCACAGTGACAATGGCACGTTCTGTCAATGAGATTCACTGCAATAATTCACTAAGGCTTTTTAGATAGTATTGTTCAAATCTGCAACCTCTATTACCTAGAAGGATGAGGGCAGCAGATACAGTGGAACTCCACCACTTGCAAGCTCCCCTTCAAGCCACACACCATTTTGATCTAGATCCATATTGCTGTTGCTTCACTGTCCCTGGGTCAAAATCCTGGAACACTCTCCTTAGCAGCACTGTTTCTACACCACATTGACTGCAGTATTTCAAGAGGCAGCTTACTACCACCTCCTACAGGGCAATTAGAGATGAGATATAAACATTGACTAACCAACAATACATGCATTGAGTGAATGAAATAAAAAAACTTTGAGTGCTTTCAATGGATTAGAAACGTTTAGTTATTTTACTTTGCTATATTCTGTAAAATGTTCTGTCCTCTCCTGTTTCCTTTCTGTGGCTCTGCAAGTAACTGTATATCACTGATTCTGAAAATTGTTTGAATGATGTGGTGCCTGGTTTTCTGGAGAAAGTGTCGTGGAATACTTCCTTATTCAGGATCGTATTATATCACAAGCCATCAAAAACAGAGTTCAGTGCTGCTTTGTCACTTGCACTTTTTTTTCATTCAGTGGATGCTGGTTTTGTTGGCTGGGCAATGATTTATTACCCATCCCTGGTTGTCCTTGCCAAGGTACGGATAAGCTGCCTTCTTGAACAGCTGCGGTCTATTTGGTATAAGTACACCCACAACATCCTAAGAGAGGAAGTTCCAGGATTTTGACCCAGTAATATTTTAAGAATGTCCGTATATTTCTAAGTTGGGATGGTGAGGGCTTGGAGGGGTACTTGCAGATAGAGGAGTTCCCATGTATCTGCTACCCTTATCCTTCTAGGCGGCAGTGTCATAAGTTGGAAGTTGACTGAATTAATTTCAATGTACATTATAATGCTCATGATGAATGGGGGATAGCAGGCAAAATCCCCTCAAAATCTCCAAGGTGATCATTGAACACTTCCTGCTGCTTTGCCACCACTTTCAGAGACCGCCACCCCCACTTCACTTATACCGGTCGGCCAACATTCCCAACCTCCTCCTGTTTGTTGGCCCCTTTAACCATTACCTGCGAAACATCCTCCCTACGAAATCAGCAATCTGCTCCCACCCACATTTCCATTCTCCTCTTGCCTAATGGTCCACTAGGGCCCCAACTGCTTGCTGACTGTCCTGACCACATCTCTTGCTGTAATCTTCTTGACTATCAGCATTCCTGACTCCTGCCTTCTTGGTGCCTTTCTTATTTGCACCCATTCACCATCCTTGCTTTCTCCTACTTGCTGATTCCTCTTGAGCCATCACTCAGGAAATGTGGTGAACAACGTGGCAAGTGGGAATCAATGGCGGTAGGAGTCAGTGAATGGAAAGGGGTGAAGAAGGCCGATGAATGTGCTGAGGTTTGTAGGTCTATTGAATGGAATGGGGTGGAGAGAATCTATAGGTGAAATATTGAGCTGCACCAGTAGTGAGAAATGTGGCAGGCAAGGGAATTGAATTGTGTGAGAAATCAAAAATTCATGTTCCTGACATTGAGATGAAAGTTTGCAATTAATTATTGAAACTTTAAAAGCAAATCAAGCTTTCCCATGGTGTAGGCTTCCCAAGCATTAGGAAGCCCTTTTGCATCCATTTCCATGATATGCATGCTCATTAAATGGCAAGCTCACCAGAATTAAGATTCCCTTCCTAAAGATGCTGCCTGCAAATGAGGAATGTGTGCTTTCAGATTCCTGACTGCATCTGAGAGCTGTGCAGCAGATGATCTACTTGCTATACTCTGGTGCAAGTAGCTGCTGCTTTGTTCTTTTTGGGGACTGTTCATATATGTCATGCCACGATTGGAGTCCTGTGTGGTAGTCTAAGTTGTAAGGGTTGAACAGCCAGCAATGTTTAGTATCAGACATTCACTCTGAGAGCCTGACTGATGCTACTGCTGTGAGGGAAAAAATGCCAGCCTGAGCTCCTTTGAGATATTGTGTCAGGACCTTTGAAATCGTGAGAATATGCAGAGGACTGATCTCTTGCCCACCACTGCCACAGGATTTGCTATGTTTCCTGTCAAGAATATACTATAAGCTGCTCACTACATAATCACACAAGAAAAGCCGACCTGCCTTAAAAATGAAGCTACACTCACCTCCATTACTGCTGCTGAGCTTCGACCGCATGACAAAAGATTCTGCTGAGCAACTATGAAGTAGTGAGAAGGCTAGTGAGAGGTAGCAATGAGAAGGTCAGTGATCAGAGAGCAGTGAGAAAGCCAAGCAAGTGGACAACAACAAGGAAATTGAGGAGCAAGGAAGATTGTGAAGGGGAAAGAGTGAGAAGCTGGCAAAAGGAATGCAATAGTAAGTAGCAATAGTAGCTATCAGGTAGGATATTCATTATGTTGTAAATATATAGTTTATAGGGTTGTTATGAAAATGTTGTTTTTATTCAGGATAAATTAGAGAACAACATAGGTCAGAGATCTGTTCTTAATTCTGTCAACAAGCTTAGAGATGGCCTCTTCCTCCACCCGGCACCACTCCCCACCTCTTCCTCCGCTACATTGATGACTGCATTGGCACCACCTCGTGCTCCCACGAGGAGGTCGAGCAATTCATCAACTTCGCCAACATATTCCACCCTGACCTTAAATGTACCTGGACCATCTCTGACACCTCCCTCCCCTTCCTGGACCTCTCCATCTCCATTAATGACGACCGACTTGACACCGACAATTTTTACAAACCCACCGACTCCTACAGCTACCTGGATTACACCTCTTCCCACCCTACCTTCTGCAAAAATGCCATCCCGTATTCCCAATTCCTCCGCCTCCGCCGTATCTGCTCCCAGGAGGAGCAGTTCCACCACAGAACACACCAGATGGCCTCCTTCTTTAGAGACCGCAATTTCCCTTCCCACGTGGTTAAAGATGCCCTCCAACGCATCTCATCCACATCCCGCACCTCCGCCCTCAGACCCAACCCCCCCAACCGCAACAAGGACAGAACGCCCCTGGTGCCCACCTTCCACCCTACCAACCTCCGCATAAACCAAATCATCCGCCGACATTCCCCCCACCCCCAAACAGACCCCACCACCAGGGATATATTTCCCTCCCCACCCCTCTCCGCCTCCAAACAGACCCCACCACCAGGGATATATTTCCCTCCCCACCCCTCTCCGCCTCCAAACAGACCCCACCACCAGGGATATATTTCCCTCCCCACCCCTCTCCGCCTCCAAACAGACCCCACCACCAGGGATATATTTCCCTCCCCACCCCTCTCCGCCTCCAAACAGACCCCACCACCAGGGATATATTTCCCTCCCCACCCCTCTCCGCCTCCAAACAGACCCCACCACCAGGGATATATTTCCCTCCCCACCCCTCTCCGCCTTCCGCAAAGACCGCTCCCTCCGTGACTACCTGGTCAGGTCCACGCCCCCCTACGACCCACCCCCCCATCCTGGCACTTTCCCCTGCCACCGCAGGAACTGTAAAACCAGCGCCCACACCTCCCCCCACCCTCCTCTCATTTATCTCTCCACCCTTCAGGCACTCTGCCTGTATTCCTGATGAAGGGCTTTTACCCGAAACGTTAATTTTACTGCTCCTCGGATGTTGCCTGAACTGCTGTGCTCTTCCAGCACCACTAATCCAGAATCTGGTTTCCAGCATCTGCAGTCATTGTTTTTACCAAGTTGAAATGGAGCCCTGATTTATTCAGTGTAAGATATTCATATCTGTAGACAATGACAGAAGTGTCAGCGTCATTGTGGGTATAGACTGTTAAGCCTCACAGTGAGGTGTTAAGAATGTTAGAGTTTATAAATGGCTATAATTAAACTGTCTATTTGATCCTATCATAAACTAGACTTGGGACAACAGTAGATTGACAGTTAGCATTTCTATCTGTACACAAGGGTCATGCAATTCATTTTGCCATAAGAATGGGTTTTAGGAAGGAATAATCAATAAAAAAATGTTATGATGGTATTGCATTATAGGTTTCTTAACTATACAAGAACACGAGAAACAAAGAAAAAGCACAGAAATAGAAATAGTCCATTTTGCACCTGAAACAAACACAAACTTTATTTTTCACCACACAAAATGCAGGTAGGCGCTTGCATCCACAATGAAGAGATCATGTTTTTGACAATTTAAACAAGGCTGTAAGAATTACCTAGCCTTTGTAAAAGGGGCAAACAAATAGCACCTCTTCCAGTGAAATCCTGTTCTGGGATTTATAATTACATGGCAGGGAAAGGAAAAATAAGCAAGCTGTTGATAGTTGTGTTGCCATAGCAATGCCAGACTATAGGGGCTGCTCTCATTTTGAGAGAAGCAACTGGTGGTGATTTAACCTGAGGGCCATCAGACCTCAGGTGAAGGATGAAGCTGAGAAGGAAAGTCCTTCATGGTCACCTCAAACTGGTGAGTGGAATTGAACCCATGCTGTTGGGATCATCCAGCCAACTGAGCTAAACCAATTTCCCATTGATAATAGAGGACAGTTTGGAACATCTTCCATGAGAGTAAAGTGATTGCTTAGGAGACAGAATAAATTATAAGTGTGATATGTGATTTTTGATCATTTTAGCAATTGAATGGAGATCTTTTCCTTGGTTTAGAGTATAGGTTTCCTGCTAAATAGTGTTCAGGCAATATTGCTTGTTTGTTTGTCACAGTTAAAGTCTTAAAACTTGAAATCTTGTGTGGTCCTTTCATTCACTCACTGGAAGTTCATATATCTCCACAAATGCTGCCAACTCAGCAGGAGTTGGCAGCATTTGTGGAGAGAAAGCAGAATTAACCTTTTGAGTCCAGTGGCCCTTCGTCAGATCTGATGGTAGCTAGAAAATGCTGATGACGGGGGTGGAGGGAAAAGGAGTAAGTGGATAGGTGAAGATGGAGCCCAGAGAAAGAAAAGTTCAGTTAGGCAGACAAAGAGGTAGTTGATACTAATCCAGGGAAGGAGAAATGCTGATAATGGAGATGACAATGGATTAACTGTGCTAAAGGCTGCTTATGTCATGTCTGGGCCTGGAATGTGCGGATTGATAAAGGACATGGAAGGAGAAGTTAAACCCCTAAAATTATTTAATTCTATATTGAGTCCTGAAGTCATGAGATAATATTCTTACAGCTTTTTTGTGGGTGGCACAATGGCACAGTGGTTAGCACTGCTGCCTCATAGCGCCAGAGACCCGGGTTCAATTCCCGACTCAGGCGAATTGTAAATGAATGAGGAAGTGATTGCAAATGAAATGGAATTGCAGTTTGCAAATTCTGCTTCATGTATTTTCCCCTTCACTGTCCCTTTGTCCAACAGACACGGAGGTTGTGCCTTCCATGGTTGCAACCTACAGCAGCCCTTCACACTATCCACAACTCCACCAACCTTCATGTCATCGGCAAACTTACTAACTCACTCTTCCACTTCCTCATCCAAGTCATTTATAAAACCACAAACAGCAGAGGTCCCAGTGGGCAGCATGGTGGCGCAGTGGTTAGCACTGTTGCCTCACAGCGCCGGAGACCCGGGTTCAATTCCCGCCTCAGGCGACTGACCGTGTGGAATTTACACGTTCTCCCCGTGTCTGCGTGGGTTTCCTCCGGGTGCTCCGGTTTCCTCCCACAGTCCAAAGATGTGCAGGTCAGGTGAATTGGCCATGCTAAATTGTCCGTAGTGTTAGGTAAGAGATAAATGTAGGGGTATGGGTGGGTTGCGCTTCGGCGGGGCGGTATGGACTTGTTGGGCCGAAGGGCCTGTTTCCACACTGTAAGTAATCTAATCTAAAAAGCTGTGCTGAGCCTTGTTGGAACCAGCAGACCTGAGATGAAATGTTGGCCAGGGAGCACCATGGTATGTTGATGTGGCCGGCAACTGGAAAGATGATGTTTTTACAGACAGAATGTAGGTGTTGCGCAAAACTGTCATCTAGTCTGTGTTCCATTTCCCCAATATAGAGGAGATGCTTTGACTGCCTAATTGCCTTTCTTTCAGTCTGGCTTAGAGACAAAAGAAAACTGCAGATGCTGGAATCCAAAATAGACAGGCAGGATGCTGGAAAAAAAACAGCAAGCTAGGCAGCATCAGGATCTGGAGAAGTCAACATTTTGGGTGTAGACCTTCTTCAGGACTAGGGATGGCTGTAGGGGGAGCTGCAGGTAAAGGTGGTGGCGGGGGCAGGGTATTTAGGTGGGGATAGGTGAAGACAGTTAGAGGGTATGACCTGGTTGGTCAATGTGACGAATGAATCCGGCTGGTGGTAGGAAGGAGTGGAAGGGAAGGGGCTGGGAAGGGAGTCGAAGAATGGAAAGGGAGGTTATTTGAAATTGGATAACTCAATGTTGAGTCCTCTGGGCTGTGGGGTGCCCAGGCGGAAGATGAAGTGTTGTTCCTCCAATTTGAGATGTGGTTTGTTATGTCAATAGAGGAGGCCAAGAATGGTTATATTGGAAAGGGAGTGGAAAGGGGAATTAAAATTGACTGGGAGGTCCAGTTGGCCCCTGTGGGCCCGGCTGCAATGCTTGGTGTGCTGTCCCCAAAGTTTATGTTCGGTCTCCCTTATGTAGAGAAAACCACATTGGGAGCACCTGATGCAGTAAACTACGTTGGAAGAGAGACATATAAACCTCTGTCTCATCTGGAAGGACTGTGTTGGGGCCCTGGATGGAGGTGAGGGGGTTGATGTATCAGCAGTTTTTGCATCTTTTCCGGTTGCAGGGGAAGGTTCCTGGGGGTACCCATTGCTATTCTAACATGACAGATAGTGAAGTGATGGACTCTGCCTCCCACAACGTCCTGGCAGTTGCACAAGTAGTGAGTCAACTTTGGCCAACATTCATTTTTTTAAAGTTATTGCTGCAAACTTAAGCATCATTGAGATGTCAATGTTCAATTGCAAGGACCAATGGACAGTGCAAAACTCCCTTGACTACCAAGTGGGCGGCACAGTGGCACAGTGGGTTAGCACTGCTGCCTCACAGTGCCAGAGACCCGGGGTCAATTCCCACCTCAGACAATTGTCTGTGTGGAGTTTGCACATTCTCACCGTGTCTGCGTGGGTTTCTTCCGGGTGCTCCAGTTTCCTCCCACAGTTCAAAAAATGTGCAGGTTAGGTGAATGGGCCATGCTAAATTGCCCGTAGTGTTAGGTGTAGGGGAATGGGTACGGGTGGGTTGCTCTTCAGAGGATTGGGATGGAGATGTTGGGCTGAAGGGCCTGTTTCCACACTGTAAGTAATCTAACTTAATTTAATTGGACCCTAAGCACATTCACTGTGCATGAATTGTAAATGAATGAGGAAGTGATTGCAAATGAAATGGAATTGCAATTTGCAAGTTCTGCTTCATGTATTTTCCCCTTCACTGTCCCTTTGTCCAACAGACATGGAGGTTGTGCCTTCCCCAGTCAAAGTGATATTGACAGTGCCGACCTTGGGTGTTATTTCAGCAGGTTTTCCGGTTGCATTTCCCTTTAAGAACACAGCAAGTGATGGCAGGGAATGTGGCTCATGGTCAACACCATCAACACTGTGCTCTGCCTTGCCAACACGTACCCTTTCACTTCTGAACCTCCACATTCCAACTTACTTTACATTACCCCGTCAGCCCATTTCCAACCATTCCCCCTCCATGTGGAGACCCAGCTCATTTAACTTTGCCTCTAGCTGTCTTCCCTGACCCTGAACCTCAACATTACATCTTAATGATGCCCAACCTGGAACTCAGTTTTCCCATAGTGGTCACTGCCAATGAAACCCCATCTTGTATTCTGCCATGCCCTCCATTGGTGTTTTTCGCCTCCCAAACACACCTTGAGTTTTCGGCAGTTGCTGTCTTGGTCCCCATGTCTACACATGCCTCTGCTTTTCCTTTTGCATCCTTGATTCCTCCATTATTTTCATGATAGATTCCCCTGCCATCAAGACCACTGCCATAAGGTCCCTTCCCTGCACCCTCCTCAACCAACCATTGATGTATGGACTCTCAGGACGGGCGGCACAGTCGCACAGTGGTTAGCACTGCTGCCTCACAGCGCCAGAGACCCGGGTTCAATTCCCACCTCAGGTGACTCTCTGTGTGGGATTTGCACATTCTCCCAGTGTCTTCATGGGTTTCCTCCGGGTGCTCCGGTTTCCTCTCACAATCCATAAATGTGCAGGTTAGGTGAATTGGCCATGCTAAATTGTCCGTAGTGTTAGGTGAAGGGGTAAATGTGGGGGAATGGGTCTGGGTGGGTTGCGCTTCAGAGGGTTGGTGTGGACTTGTTGGGCCGAGGGGCCTGTTTCCACACTGTAAGTAATCTAATCTAAAAAAAACCTCTGACCAGCTGCAACGAGCAGTCTCGAGACATGCCTGAACAGATCCATGTGTCAACTGCCCTGTGACTTTAATTAATGTGTCAACTGCCCTGTGACTTTAGTAAAGAACTAGAAGAGTTTGGAAATGAGATCAGAGAACGGAAGTTCCTGGAAGCAGCAAAAGAGACACTTTGTTAAACCTATGGACTGTTGCTATTGAACCGTGTTCCCCCAAAGTTTTCTTGTTTATCCATAACATTGGTGCTTGTTTTTCAGTGTGCCTGTACATGAATGTAGGGACTTAAGGAGGGGGTTAGAGTTTTATGTAGTTACACACTGATAATTTATAGTTTTGTTTGCCTATGCTTTGAATTGATTTAATTGTAGTACATAGTAGTGCATATTAAGTACAGAAACGTGGTCAGTCTTTTCTGTTAACCTGAATCCATCAGACAGTCAAATTAGTGATTTTGAGCAATTTGATTAAATCTTTAACTTTGATGACAATCCCAGGATAGTGGAGTTTGAGTATCAGTGTACTTTTCTCGATGGATTGTGACAATGGATTGTCATCTAATAGATTGCTTATCTTCTTGACTGCATCAGAAGCCAGCCTCAGCATATCAGAATGTAAGAAAAACTGAAAAATATATTGAAATAAATTAGTCTTAGAGTCATAGAGATTTACAGCACGGAAACAGACCCTTCGGTCCAACTTGTCCATGCCAACCAGATATGCCTTTTAAATGTTCCAATTATACCAGCCTCCACCACTTCTTCTGGCAGCTCATTCCATGCACGCACCACCCTCTGCGTGAAAACGTTGCCCTTTAAGTCCCTTTTATACCTTTCCCCTCTCACCCTAAACCAATGCCCTCTAGTTCTGGACTACCCCCCCCAGGGAAAAGACTTTGTCTATTTATCCTATCCATGCCCCTCATGATTTTATAAACCACTATGAGATCACCCCTCAGCTTCTGGTGCTCCAGAGAAAACATCCCCAGCCTGTTCAGCCTCTCCCTTTATCTTAAATTCTCCAACCCTGGCAACATCCTTGTAAATCTTTTCTGAACCCTTTCAAGTTTTACAACATCCTTCCGATAGGAAGGAGACCAGAATTGAAAGCAATATTTCAAAAGTGGCCTAACCAACATCCTGTACAGCTGCAACTTGACCTCCCAACTCCTGTACTCAATACTCTGACCAATAAAGAAAGCATATCAAACACCTTCTTCACTATCCTATTTACCTGCAACTACTTTCAAGGAGCTATGAACCTGCACTCCGAGGTTTCTTTGTTCAGCAACACTCCCTAGAACCTTATTATTAAGTGTATAAGTCCTGCTCAGATTTGCTGGGGTCGGGGAGTCCAGAACTAGAGGGCATAGGTTTCGGGTGAGAGGGGAAAGATATAAAAGAGACCTAAGGGGCAACTTTTTCACGCAGAGGGTGGTTCGTGTATGGAATGAGCTGCCAGAAGAAGTGGTGGAGGCTGGTACAATTGCAACATTTAAGACGCATTTGGATGGGTATATGAATATGAAGGGTTTGGATGGATATGGGTCAGGTACTGGCAGGTGGGACTAGATTGGGTTGGGATATCTGGTTGGCATGGACAGGTTGAACCGAAGGGTCTGTTTCCATGCTGTACATCTCTATGACTTTATGACTCTTTCTGAGCAGGCATTAATTACAGTAGGAACAAGTTGTGAAAATATGGATGTATCATGCTAAGACTTATTGAAAATATTCCCTTTACTATCTCAGAGCATTACAATGCAGGCTATTTGTTTACTTGCAGAAAGCACCGTGATGATTTTTGACATGGAATGTTTAGAGGTATTGTGCAAATGGCAGGCAAAGTTTAACAAAACTCAAAACAAACTAATTGTGCTAATGCCATGCTCCTCCTGTTAATATGCTCCAGAGGCCATACCACTTGATGTCAACCAGAGAATATAACCCAGCCAGTCTAAAAAGGTTTTTGTTTAAAAAGGGTTGCAGGAAAAAATGCTATGAAATATAGCTTTCTGAGATGATGGCACTCAAATAAATAATGCTGCGAAGCGACAAGTTAAGGGAAGTATATGGAAAAATTATAGTCCGGCAAGTTATTTGAATATGATACCAGTTTTGAGAATGGATGCTTACAATGGTGACATCATTCTTAATGAATCTTCACTGTGATCTTAGTTCTATCTGTTTGTTCTTCTGAGAACTAAGCTTTAATCAAATAATTATCTTGAAAAATTGGATTTTCCATGTGAAGTTTGGTGTATGAAAGGAACTATTTATGCCTTGCATATGTTCTAAATAGTTTAGCAAATAATATCAAGTAACTGTTTATTATCTTCAATAATGGAAGTAAGTAGTATTTCTTTTTTGCAGTAAATTAGTTTTATGAAATGCTATAATACAGCTAATTTGGAATTTATTTCAATAAGTGTGGCAGACTTGAATCTTCATATGTGTTGGAAAAATTATGTTGACAAAGGTAGTCTGAAGTACAAATTCATAGAATGCATTTGAGACAGTTTTCTGAAAGCAAGGAGGAATAAGGCCATTTTAGATTTTGTGCTGTAAGATGAAATAGGGTAAATTGCGAATCACATTGTGAAGAATTCTATGGGTCACCCAGCAAAAGTATTTCCTCTGCAGTGTAGAATTTATTAGGTCAATAATGTGAAAGTTGGGGAACCACTGATCATGGAAATAAAGGCTTGAATATTTTTAAACAGTGAAACTGCATAGGTGATGGTCTACCTTTATGAAAGGTTTGTGCTCATAACATTTGTTCTGAGGGAGTGCTTTCTTTGATTGACAAGTGATTTACAGCTTTTTGGAGATCATTTTACCTACCTTGGACTTTATTCACCTTGAAGTTATTTTTCCTGTTGCTACCCTTCACCATGGCTATATATATAGTTCCATGAGGTTAAGGAACGTGAGTAAAAGCCAGGGAGCAACAACTTCAGCTGCCCACTCCTCAGCCACATGAGGCTCCACAGGACAGAGGGGGTAGATACAGAGCACCACTTTAGCAGAAGTGATGCCTTGGTCCAGGGTCTACAGACACAGGAATTATTTTTCTTTCTTGATTGAGCACCCTTGCCACATAAGGCTCAGGCTTTAGTCATGCTGACAAATGCAGCCTCTTGCGGCAAGATCTCTTTCAATTTAAACCAAATGAGCATTATTTTCTTTATTCTTTCATGGGATGAGGGCATCACTTGCAAACCTAGCATTTGTTGCCCATCCCTAATTTCTTTTGAAGTGATGGGCTTGCCAGAACATTTCAGGGCAAGGTTAAAAATCAGCCACATTACTCTGGATCCAGAATCACACATAAACCAGATGAAGTAGGCATGGCAGATTGAATGGTAGTGAACCAGGTGCATTTTTAAAACAATTGGCAAATGTTTAATAATTTTATGTATTACTTGGACTCAAATTTCATCATCCACTGAGGTATGATTTGAATCCAGAAAGTTAGCCAGAGTCTCCGAATTACTTGTTCAGTAACAATATCACTGTGGTACTGCCTCACTATGCATTACCAGTGGCTATTATTTGGTTAATGCTAGCGGGTTATTCATGGTTCTCTATCTCTGTTTGGCGTTGTGTGCTATCCTCCTTCAAGGAAAGAAAGCAGAGAGTTGAGATTGTGAGAAATGATTGTATTGAGAAGGGGAAATATGGAGAATAACTGTAAGATATGGATGTGAGATATCAATAAGATGCAGATTAGTGTGAATGTTGGCTACTCAAACAGGAATGTGAGGAGATGCTGAGAGAGAGAGAGAAATGAGTGGAGCTACATGATGTATTAGTTCGAGGGGTTGTACATGAGAGTGCTGCAAAGGTCATGGGACTTGGCATCTGAAACTAGATTGTCATTCACTTCCCCAGCCTGCCTGAGAGCCTTCAACCTCAGGTATTCTCTTCAGGTTTAAAGAACTATGGTCCTACATTCTTCATTGGTTACCTCCATCCAAGCTTGCTTTTCCTCTTGTCCATAGGAAGCAGAATTTCCCAACAGTTTCTTAAATTTAGATTAGATTCCCTACAGTGTGGAAACAGGCCCTTCGGCCCAACAAGTCCACACCAACCCTCCAAAGAGTAACCCACCCAGACCCATTTCCCTTTGACTAATGCACCTAACACTATGGGCAATTTAGAATGGCCAATTCACCTGACCTGCACATCTTTGGACTGTGGGAGGAAACTGGAGCACCCAGAGGAAACCCACGCAGGCACGGGGAGAATGTGCAAACTCCACACAGACAGTCGCCCAAGACTGGAATCGAACCTGGGTTCCTGGCACTGTGAGGCAGCAGTGCTAACCACTGAGCCACTGTGCCACCCTGTGCCACCTCTGCTGCAGGACATCCATGGAAAATTCAGTCACTATCCTAGGAGACCTTTCTTTTCTGTGATTACTGAAGCCTCTGATTAAGAACTCCCCAAGAGAGGGTGCGGAGAAAAAAAAATGAGGCTGCAGAGGGTGCAGAGGAAAAAAAATGAGAATGGTTCCCAGGATGATGAACTGTAGATACATAGCTAGTTTGAAGAAGCTAGGGTTCTTCTCCTTCAGAGTCAAGAAGATTGTGAGGGAATTTGATAGAGGTAATAAAAATCATGAGAGGTTTGGACAGAGTAGATAGAGATAAATTCTTCTTATTCATGGAAGGGTCAAGAACCAGTGATCTCAGATTTACATTGATTGGCAAAGTATCAAAAGGAAAATTTTCACACAGCAAATGGTGAGGAGCTGAAGTTCACTGCCTGAGTTGGGGGTGGAGGCAAATTCTGAAATGGCTTTCAAAAGGGAATTGTAACCTGAAGAGAAAAAAAAAATGCAATGCTCTGGAGAAATAACTGGGAAGTGGAAACAGTTAAGTACTCTTGCAGATGGCTGGTATGGTCATGACTAGTTGAGCAGCCCTCTGCTGCGCTGTTACCATTTGTGGTTAAGGAACTTGAAGTAGGAAATCATGATTAGCAGGCATTTTCAATTTGGCAAGCTGAAACCAGTGGGTACCACAAGGCTCATTTACGATCTGATTTAATGATTTATGATTCCAGTCTGGTGATTAAAATGACTGAAAAGAAGAACATATAAGAGGGGTATACAAGGATAGGTGAGTGGATAATAAGTCTGCAGATGGAGTATAATTTGGGGAAATGTGTGGTTATTTACTTGAAAAAAATAAAAGAAGATTTTTCATGTGGTGAGAAACTATTAACTGTTGGTTTTTTGAGAATTTTTTATCTCTTTTGTCCATGTGGTAAAACACAAAGTTAGTATGCCGGTTCAATAGCATGACAAGTGGCCTTTGGCTTTTATTACAGAGGAGTTTCAATACAATTCAGGGCTTTGTGAGACCGCACCTGGAATACTGTGCACAGTTTTACCTCTTTATGTAAGGATGGATATACATACCTTGAAGGTACTGTAGTGAAGGTTCACTAAGATGATCCCTGAGATGTAAAGTTTAACTTATGATGACAAATTGTATAGATGGGCTTATATCAGAATAATGTGAGGCAATCTAATTGAAATATTTAAGATTCTGTGAGGGATTGATAGGACAGATGCTGAATGCTTTATTCCCCTGGTTTGACAATCTGAAACCAAGATTCCCAAAGTGTTGGTTGGAACCCCAAGTGCAGTTGTAACTTGGGATTTTGGGATTGTGAGTTTCTAGGCAGCAATGTATGAGCTCTGCCTGTTTCTCCCTGATGTAACAAGTCTTCTCTCCTTGTCACCATTCCTCATAGATCTTCAGCCCCCTCACCAATTTTGCTCCCACAGTTCTCACTGAGGGGCCATGATGTTTTTTAAGCCATGAGGTGACAGTGAACACCCATTTATAATATGGGTGGGGGTGAAGACATTCTGCATTTAAAGGGCTGATCATTAAGACTGAGTTAAGGAAGTATTTCTTCACTCGGAGGGCGGTAATCCTTTAAAACTCTTTCCACCAGAGAATTATGGGTACTCATCATTGAATGTATACAAACTGATACGGATAGATTTAAGGACTATATGGGAATCGAGAGGTCTGGAATTCAGGCAGGAAGATTGAATTGAGGTCAAAGATCTACCATGACCATGATGAGCTGTAAGCAAATCTGGGTTAAAGACACTACATTGCTGCTGACTTAATTCACACTTCAACTAATTTTATTTAGGAATCAATTTTCTTCTTGCTCTTCCCTAACTCCACATGTAGCTATGGTTTTTTTTATTAGCAGCAAACATATGTTTACTTCTGTTCCTACTTATATTAGTTCTGCAATGTTACTCATGTGTTGACATCATGGACATTTTTAAAGCACCTTGATTACGATGCAAACTTAATACACCTTACTTTATATCTAACTTGCAATGTGGTACCATAATTGCTTTTTCAGTTCTATCTGCTACAAAAAAAATGCAGTTTTATCTTTATCTTAATGAAGATTTCATTGTAAAATCTCTCTTAATTGTATCAGTTTACTCATAATTAAGCAAGTTTCATCAAAGCTGAGAGTCATCCAGACTCGAAATGTTAGCTTGCTCTGTTTCCATGGATGCTGCCTGACCCTCTGTGATCTCCAGCAATTTTTGTTTTCAGTTCATCTCAACTGTTGGGAAGTAGCTTGGCACTTTGAAATGATAATGAAGCTGAGCGTCTCATTGTTATTCAGCTTTTTGAAATTCAGTTGTGTTTGGCTCGGTGAGCCTGAGGAAAAATGCAAATTCATTCAGGTGAGGATTTAGCAGAATCAGAAGCTGAATCCAACTTTGCTGCTTGAATAACTCCCTAAAATAGGCGCATCCTCACTGTGCCTAACTTTGCCCATGAAGCTGCCATTTCACCCCCAGTGGGATGCCACAACCAAAGTCGCATTCCCCTCCCCTCCCCTCTGCAGGTACATTCCCTCCGGGACACTCTGGTACACTCCTCCTCCTTTCCCAACATCTCCCACAGTTCCTTCCCATGCAATTGCAGAAGGTGTAATACCTGCCTGTTTACCGCCTTCCTCCTCACCATGCAAGGCCCCAGGTGAAGCAGCAATTCACCTATACTTCATTCAATCTAGCATTTGCTGTTCACAGTCTCCACCCTACAAGGGAGAGAAACATAGGCTGGGTGACTGCTTTGTAGAGCACCAATGCTCTGTCCACAAAATGATTCTGCTTCCCATTGTCTGCCACTTCAACACACCACTGTGTTCCCATGCCAACATTTCTGTCACAGACTTGCTGCAGTGTTCCAATGAGCTCTGTAAAGCTCGAAGAACTTGCTCACTTTCCATTTGGGGACCCTGCAGCCTCTAAGACTCAACATTGAGTTCAATAACTTCAAATCCTGATTCTATCATTCTTACATTTTTTCTTATTCACCCCACACCCAGTCCTGTTATGACACCGGTTTGCTTTTATCATAGTTACCCATTCCCATGTACTCCTGGGGCCATTATCACATTATATGGGTTGCAATTTTCCCACCAATGCTGCCAGACCTATTGAGTTTCTCCTGAAATTTCTGTTTTTGTTCCTATTTCAAGGAGCTTTTTTGGCAGATCAGGAGGAAATAGTACTGAATGCAACCTAAGAAGGCTGTTTCTCTTATCCTCAAAGGAATGCAGAGATTGACAGCACTGATTCAGAAGAAGCAACAAAGGACTCTAAACTACATGTTCTTTTTTCTTTCTTTATACCAGAAACTTTTAACTTTATACCTTTGTGGATGTTTGTGTGAGAGGGAGAGCCCAAGTGATTCTGCACAAAGGCTGTATGCTTGATTATTATTAATATTTAATTATTGTTCTTGGGTTTAGCATATAATAAATTTGTTCTTTTTTATGATTTGTAGATGCCGGTGTTGGACTGGGGTGTACAAAGTTAAAAATCACACAACACCAGGTTATAGTCCAACAGGTTTAATTGGAAGCACTAGCTTTCGGAGCGCCGCTCCTTCATCAGGTGATTGCGGATGACACAATTGTAAGACACAGAATTTATAGCAAAAGTTTACAGTGTGATGTAACTGAAATTATACATTGAAAAATACCTTGATTGTTGTTGAGGCTTTCATCTGTTAGTATACCATGATAGTTTCACTTCTTTTTTTAAAAAGTTATATTCTCAGGTTAACTGTAACAATTGGTGTCAGCCAGATAATATGTTGAAGGTGTTAGCCCCCTGTGTTCCCTGTCTGTGCCATAATGTTTAGACTGATTCTAATCTAAAAAGTGAATTAACAGAGTCTGACATGGATTCATGCAGTTTTTGAGCAAAGTACAATGTAACTCTGCAAATACAAATTCACCCCCCAAACATATATGTATATGTGTGCATGTGGTTTTTTTTGTGTATGTCTGTCTGTCTGTCTGGGGTGGAGGGTTGTGAGTGTGAGAGAGAGTGTATATGTGTGTGTATGTGAGTGTCTGTGAGAGAGAGTGTATTTTCACTGCTGCCTGTCCCATGTTATCAATGAGGATGAGCACCTCGCCAAGACCTTCCCCACACCTCCACTGCTTGCCTTTAAACAACCGCCATACCTCAAGCTGCCCGGCTTTCAGGACAACTCCATACAACCCTGTCACAGTAGGTGCTGCAAGACATGTCAGACTGTGGACATGGATACCACCATTACACGTGGGGACATCTCCCGCCATGTATGTGGCAGGTACTCATGTGATTCAACCAGCATTGTCTATCTTATACATTGCAGGTAAGGATGCCCTGAGGCATGGTACATTGGGGAAACCGAGCAAAGGCTACGGCAACGGATGAATGGGCACCGCACAACAATCAACAGACAGGAGTGTTCCCTCCCAGTCGGAGAACACTTCAGTGGTCCAGGACATTCGAACTCGGACCTTTGAGTGACCATTCTCCAAGGCGGATTTCAGGACAGGCAGCAGCGAAAAGGGGCCGAGCAGAGGCTGATGGCTAAGTTTCATACCCATAGGAAGGGCCTCTACTGGGACCTTGGGTTCATGTCACGCTACAGGTGATCACCATTGCACTATACACACACACAGACACTCCTACACACACGCGCACACTCCTACAGACACACACACTCCCACACTCACAAATGCATCTTCTCACAGACTTAGACCGCTTTACACACACACACATATACACTCTCTCACACTCACAAACCCCCCCCCCCCAGACAGACAGACAGACACACACACAAAAACCCACATGCACATATATACATATACGTTTGTGGGGTGAATTTGTATTTGCAGAGTTACATTGTACTTTGCTCAAAAACTGCATGAATCCATGTGAGACTCTGTAAACACACTTTTTAGATTAGATTCAGTCTAAACATTGCAGCACAGACAGGGAACACAGGGGGCTAACACCTCCAACATATTATCTGGCTGACACCAATTGTTACAGTTAACCTGAGAATGTAACTTTTAAAAAAAAGTTTTATAATTTACATGTGAAAGAAGTGAAACTATCATGGTATTCTAACAGATGAAAGACTCAACAAACAATCAAGGTATTTTTCAATGTATAATTTCAGTTACATCACACTGTAAACTTTTGCTATAAATTCTGTCCTCTACAATCATCTGATGAAGGAGCGACACTCCGAAAGCTAGTGCTTCCAATTAAACCTGTTGGGCTATAACCTGGTGTTGTGTAATTTTTAACTTTGTTCTTTTTTAGCTCAAGAAAATCTTGTGATTGGCTCCTTAATGCTTATAATAATATTTCGTTAACTATGTAGCACAGCCTCATGCTAAAATAAACTTAAACCTTTGTTGCAACCAACAAATAAGGTTGTAAAGCGGGGTGTCAGTTCACCCCTTCCTACCTTGTTGTAGCAACTCACACAGTTACCTTTTACACTACTCTTGCCAACTGGCCATTTTTTTTGGATGGTAGTGGACCTAGCAACCAGCTAGAAGGTCAGGGGAATCCGTGCCTCCAGTAGTGTGGAAGCCCTGATTAGATTTACATTAAGTGGGCAATTAATTGGCTCTCCCTCCTTTAGAGGATGACCCCCATTATAGAGCTGCTGAACAATCAGGGAATTGACATCTTTTTAGATCTAGCAATGTCACAGAGGTGTGGCCACTACCAGGATATCCAGGCCCAAAGTGCTGGGTGTGGTGGTGTTATCAGAAGTACTGAGGACGGCCTTGGTGAGCAGGGATGTTCATAAGGTGTCAGAATCTTCTAATGGGAGTGGCAGCTGCCACTGAGGAAGCTCTGTGTGAGCCACAGGCTACCTGATCAAGAGCACACATCTTTAAGTCCATAGGTGGGTCATCAGGGTGCACCTTGCGGTATCTCAATACAGTGCGGTGTCCATGTGTCACTATTAAAATACCGTTGGTGGTGAGTAGGTGACAAGCAGGGCATTCTCCCCACACTTAGAAGAAAAATATGTATACAAAGCTTTTAAGAAAAACAGGTACCCAATAAACACAATCCGCCATTTCCTCAGAAACAAACTCAAACAAGCAGACACAATGCAACCAAACCTTTAGCCACATTGCCTTACATCAAAGACATATCAGAAATGATTTCCAGACTACTCAGACCCTTTGGCATCGTGGTAGCCCACAAACCTACCAACACACTTAAACAGTGACTAATGAACCTAAAGGATCCATTAGATAATACCAGCAAAACTAACATAATTTACAAGAACTGTAAAAAACCACTACATCAGACAAACTAGCAGGAAACCTGCCACCAGGATACATGAACACCAACTGGCCACCAAAAGACACCACTTTGACTGGGACAACACATACATCCTAGGACAGACGCAACAAAGACACGCATGAGAATTCTTAGAAGCATGGCATTCTAACCAAAACTCCATCAATAAACATATTGATTTAGATCCTATCTACCTTTCCTTGGTATAAAAGAACCAGAAATGACATCACTCACCTTAAGAAACCAAGATCTATAAATAGAGAGGTGGGACATAAATAGGGAGGCGGAGACGCTCACTGGTGATGGCGATGAAATGGCTGAAAACAGACCTTCAAGCTCAGCAAGCTAACTTACATACTGATCATCAACCTGAGCTACAAATCTTCTCAAAAATTGTTAACAAAATATATCCAATAATATTTAAAATGGAGATGGTTGGGTATTAAAAAGATTAAGAAATAGAAATTGAGCCAATAAGAGTAGATCTTGGGTAGAAAAGAAGGAAACATAGATTGAGCTAGATGCTAGATTTTTTAAAATGTTGTTATTACTGGTTTCTTAATCCTATAGATACAACATAATTTGACATTTTCCAGGTGCATCAATGTTTTGGATAGTGTTCTGGCGTTCTTGGGTAATGATTTTTAAATATATTTTAGTATAAACAGTTAAAAGCCCAGTAGAGTTTGCTTAAATGATAAATAGGAGTTTTACTGGATACTAGTTTTCCGGTACTAGCTGTTCTAGTACAATTACAATACTGGCATCTGTTAAGAACTTTGGAAAATTACCCAGAGATGTCCTGTACATGCACTCCAGGACAAATCCAACACAGCCAATTACTGCCCTATTAGAATATTCTCGATCATCAGCAAGGTGATAGAAAAGTTATTGACAGCGCTTTCAAGTGGTACTTGCAAAAAAAAATTGCTGGTTGGCATGGACGAGTTGGATCGAAGGGTCTCTTTTTGTACTGTACATCTCTATGACTCTATGCTGTCTGACAGTCAGTTTAGGTTCATCCAGGGCCAATCATCTCATTTGTACAGTTTTAGTTGAAATAATTTTTAAAAGCTTAACTCCAGAGGTGAGGTAAGAGTGACTGTCCTTGACATCAACGCAGCATTTGACTGAATATGGAATCACTGGCCCTAGCAAAGCTGGACAAGTTGGGAATTAGGGGAAACCCCCCACCTTGAGTCATACCTGGCATAAGGGAGGATAGTTATGATTCTTGGCATTTGTTCATCTCAGTCCAAGGTCATCACAGCAGGATCTCTGCGGGGTGATGTCCTAAGTCCAGTCATCTTCAGCTGCTTCATCAATGACCTTCCCTCCATGACGTCATTCTCAACTCCTCAGATACTCCTTGTGTTCATATGCTGCAAGACCTGGACAATAACTATGCTCTTGCTGATAGATAGCAACTAACATTCATGCCACACAGCTGTCAGGTAATGAACATCTCCAAAAAGAGAGAATTTAACCATTGTCCCTTGACATTTAATGCCATTGTCTTCGCTGAAGCATCCACTACCAATATCCTGGGCATTACCATTGTCTAGAAACTGAACTCTGGCTAGAAGAGCAGGTCAAAGGCTAGGAATTCTAGGTGAACAACCCATGCTTTGTTTCCTTAATGCTTGGCCACCCTGTACAAGACAAGTCAGGATTGTGGTGGAATACTGTCCATTTGCCTGGATTGTTGTAGCTCCAACAATACACAAGAAGCTCAACACTATCCAGGACATATATCCCCATTTGATTGGCATCCTTGGCACCACCTTCCACTCTCTTCACCACTGATCCACTGTGGCAGCAGTATTTATCATTTACAAAATACACTGTGGTAACTCACCAAGGATCTTACAAAAGTACCTTACAAACCCGCAAACTTTGAAGGATGAGAGTCACATATGCATGGGAACACCATCACTTCAGGTTCCCCTCCAGGCCCCACACCATTTTGATTTGGATGTCATGATTTCTTCACTGTTACTGGATTAAAAATCCTGGAACTCTCTCTGTAACAGCATTGTGGGCATACCTGCCCCTAAGGACTGCACCTGTTTAAGAGTTGGATCACCACCACCTCCTCCAGAGCAATTTGGGGTGGACAATAAATGTCAGTGAATCCAGCATCCTGTCAAATAATTAAAAAAATTAATAGAGCAATGGCTACTTTTTGTGGACAAGGCCAGACTTCAGGTTGGCTTTGCATTGATTTCCCCGTATTCACAGCATTACTTCAATGCCCTTATCCAAATTTATTTTCTCTGCTGCAGTATGTACACATTATTTGTTAACTCGAATTTAGGTTTGTTGCAATATCTGAAATTTCTTTTAAAATTAATTATTCCAGATATGAGGGGAGGTTGTGATAGGTTGGATACTTTATTTAAGTTAGACCATTGGTATCTAACATACTTATTTACTCTGAAAATTATAAAGAGCCCCGAAGGTTACCTGAGGGTTCATTCTGCAATAATTGTTCCTGACTCCAGGTATTAAAATGCTCTGGTTTTATGTCAATTTTTTACAAATTTCTATTCCTTTCTTACATTTTCTATAGTTAAGTAAGGAATAGAGTTCTGAGTGGATACTTAGAAGTCATCAGTAATTAATTTTAGTAATTCAATAAAGCAGTTAGCTTTAAACAGTATAATATTACAAATATGTGCCCGTCATCCTTTATTTATCTGTTATAATACATTCACAAAAACAAAGCTAACAATTCATTTGCTCGTGCCTGCTTTGTTGACTGAGAAGATACATGTTACAAACTAAACAATTTATGTTTAATAAAAATAATTTCCAAACCTGAGTTGTACATTAGGTACATGTTCTCATTTGGTGAAAAGTATTGTACTTATGTTCAGCAGTAGATGCTTCAACACTCTGTGTTCCTTATACTAAGTATTGTTTACTTGCTTATTGGTCAAAGTAATAGCAAATGAGGATAACTCAGTGCTAAATGTGCAGAAAAGTACTGTACGCAGTCTGATATAAAATGGAAACTTTTAGTTTCCCAGAAAAAGTCCTTTACTTTGGTGACAAGTGTAATGGTACTCACATCTAACATTGTTCTGCATCACCAGATTACTATTTATAAATAGCTTTTTACTGGAAATAGCTATACATTTATTATTTCCTTTAAATCAAAGTGTCAGTGGTACTCATAATTTGGAAGTGCAGGTTTTGGATTGGGTGTACAATGTTAAAAATCACACAACATCAGGTTATAGTCCAACAGGCTTATTTGGAAGCACTACCTTTCAGAACGCTGCTCCTTCAATCAGGTGGTTGTACAATCAAGGAAGAATTAACAGTTGAGAAGTATTGAACATTTTCTTCTTTACGAAAGTGCCAGCACCAACAAATGCACAATGTATGACAGATTGCTTTTATTTTTGTGAACTCCAGGATACTGGAAGTGATGTTGAAGTGATTTTAATTATGTTACCATGTACTTCCTATTCCAGAAATGGCACTTCATCAGCTTTATCTGTACTTCACCACCACCTCTACATCTCCTTTGATTTCATGAGAGCTCAAAACTCTCTATTTGTCTCAGCCTCTGTCCAACAATTATTGGCAAAGGTTACTTCCAAAAGTTACCTGAGGGTTCATTTTGCAATAATTGTTCCTGACTCCAGGTATTAAAATGCTCTGGTTTTATGTCAATTTTTTATAAATTTCTATTTGCAGCCGCACTCTTAGACCATAGATCATAGAATCATACAGTACAGAAGAGACCTTTTGGCCCATTGAGTCTGTGCTACCAATAATACGCAACTACTGTGAGGGTTCTGGTTTGTGATCAGTACTTTACTGATCTTAGATGTCTTGAATCACCCCCAGACCCAAGACAGTAATGCAACGACTCGGACAGATAGCTCTGCCAACCATCCAACCCAAACTTTGAGTCTGCTATGTGGGTGACACCTTTGTCATCACTAAACAAAACAAATTAGAGGAAACCTTCAAGACCATCAATAATACCCTTACTGGCATAAAATTCACTAAAGAGGAGGAAAATGGCAACAAACTACCATTCCTAGATGTCAGAGTAGAGCGAACAGCCAATGGAGAACTTCAAACCAGCGTCTACAGGAAAACAACACATACACACCAAATATTGAACTACAGAAGCAATCACCCCAATATTCCCAAATGAAGCTGCATCAGAATATTATTCCAACAAGCCACCACACACTGCAGCACAGAGGAACTACGCAATGCAGAGGAAAATCACGTATATGGTGTATTCAAAAAGAACGATGCCCAATGAACACAGTCCGCAGATGTCTCAGGAACAAGCCCAAACAAGCAGACAAAACATGTCCAGAAACCCTAGCCACTCTCCCGTACATCAAATAAATCTCAAAAATGACTGCCAGACTACATAGACCTCTTAGCATCATGGTAGCCCACAAACTCACCAGCACACTAAAACAGAAGCTAATGAACTTGAAAGACCCTATACAGACAAGCAAAACTAACGTCATTTACAAAATACCATGCAAGAACTGTAACAAACACTACATTGAACAAACAGGCAGAAAACTAGCCACCAGAGTGCATGAACATCAACTAGCCACAAAACGACATGACCCTCTCTCACTAATATCCTTACATACCCATGAGGAAGGACACCACTTCGACTGGGACAACACATCCATCCTAGGACAAACCAAACAGAGACACGCACAAGAATTCCTAGAAGCATGGCATTCCTACTGGAAGTCTATCAACAAACACATTGTCCTGGACTTGATTTACCACCTCCTGAGAAAAAGAACAGGAATGACATCACCATAGGAAATGACATCACTACAGGAAATAACATCATAACCCAAAGAAACTTAAACATATAAATAGAAAGCAGGAATCATCAACAATGCTTTGTCCATAGGTCACTGAAGATGTTACCTAGTATGGTGATGAAATGACTGAAAATGAATCTTCCAACTCAGCGAGCAAACCTACATTCATATTGGAGGGAACTTGTACCTGGAGTCGGAGGAGGTAGAAGAGGTCCTTAATGAATACTTTGTTTCAGTATTCACGACTGAGACGGACCTCGACATTTGTGAGGACAGCATGAAACAGGCTGATATTCTCAAACAGGTTGATATTAAGAAGGAGGATGTACTGAAATTTTTGATAAACGTTAGGATAGCTAAGTCCCCTGGGCCAGATGGGATATACCAAAGGTTAATATATGGGAAGTGAGGGAAAAGATTGCTGCATCTTTGACGATGATCTTTGCATTCTCACTGTCCACTGGAGTAGTGCCAGATGATTGAAGGGTGGCAAATGTTATTTCCTTGTTCAAGAAAGGGAATAGGGATAATCCTGGGACTTACAGACCAATTAATCTTACATTTGTGGTGGGCAATTTATTGGAGAGGACTCTGAGAGACAGGATTTATGATTACTTGGAAATCCATAGTATGATTAGAGATAGTCAGCATGGCTTTGTAAGGGGCAAATCATGCCTCACAAGCCTGTTGAATTCTTTGAGGATGTGACAAAACACACTGATGAAGGTAGAGCAATGGACGTGATCTACGTGGATTTTAGCAAGGCGTTTGATAAGGTTCCCCATGGTAGGTTCATTCAGAAAGTAAGGAGGCATGGGATACAGGGACATTTGGCTGTTTGGTTACTGAATTAGTTGGCCCAGAGAAGACAGAGGGTGGTAGTAGATGTAAAGTATACAGCCTGGAACTCGGTAACCAGTGATGTTCTGCAAGGGTCTGTTTAAATTAGATTACATTACAGTGTGGAAACAGGCCCTTCGGCCCAACAAGTCCACACCGACCCGCCAAAGCGCAACCCACCCATACCCCTACATTTACCCCTTACCTAACACTATGGGCAATTTAGCATGGCCAATTCACCTGACCTGCACATCTTTGGACTGTGGGAGGAAACCGGAGCACCTGGAGGAAACCCACGCAGACACGGGGAGAACGTGCAAACTCCACACAGTCAGTCGCCTGAGGCGGGAATTGAACCCGGGTCTCTGGCGCTGTGAGGCAGCAGTGCTAACCACTGTGCCACCGTGCCGCCCACTGGGACCTCTGCTGTTTGTGGTTTTATAAATGACTTGGATGAGGAAGTGGAAGGGTGAGTTAGTAAGTTTGCCGATGACACGAAGGTTGGTGGAGTGGTGGATAGTGTGGAGGGCTGCTGTAGGTTGCAACGGAACATTGACAGGATGCAGAACTGTGCTGATAAGTGGCAGATGGAGTTCAACCTGGAAAAGTGTGAAGTGATTCATTTTGGAAGGTCAAAAGTGAATACAGAATAAAGGTTTAAAGCAGGATTCTAGACAGTGTGTAGGAACACAGGGGTCTTGGGATGTATGTCCATAGATTCCTCAAAGTTGTCACCCATAATAATAGGGCTGTTAAAAAAGTGTATGGTGTGTTGGCCTCCATGTGCAGGTAGATTGAGTTTAGGAGCTGTGAGGTTATGCTGGAGCTCTATAGAGCCATAATTAGATCACAATATTGTATTCAGTTCTGGTCGCCTCATTATAGGAAGGATGTGGAAGTTTTAGAGAGGGTGCAAATGAGATTTACCAGGGTACTGCCTGGACTGGAGGGTATGTTTTATGAAGAAAGGTTAAGGGAGCTGGGGCTTTTCTCATTGGAGCAAAGAAGGATGAGAGGTGACTTGATAGAGGTGTACAAAATGATGAGACACATAGATAGAGTGAAGAGTCAGAGACTTTTTCCCAGGGCAGAAATGGTTATCACAAGGGGCATAATTTTACGATGATTGGAGGAAGATTTAGGGAAGATGTCAGAGATTCTTTACACAGAGAGTGGTGGATTTATGGAATGCGCTGCCAGCAGTGGTAATAGAAGTAGATAGGTAGGGGGCTGGAAGAACACAGCAAGTCAGGTGACATCAGGAGGTGGAGAAGTCGACATTTCGGGTGTAACCTTTCTTCAGGACTGGGGGTGGGTGTGGGGGAAGCTGCAGATAAATGGGGAGGCGGGGACAAGGTGGTGAAGTGGTTATAGGTGAAGACAGGTAAAGAGTACGACCTGGTTGGTCAGTGGGAGGAATGAGTCAAGATTAGAGTGTTGCTGGAAAAGCACAACAGGTCAGGCAGCATCCGAGGAGCAGGAAAATTAATGTTTCGGGCAGGACCCCTTCATCAGGATGGTTAGGAATGAATCCAGTTGGTGGCAGGGAGCAGTGGCATGAGGAGGAAGGACTGGGAAGGGAGTTGGGGGATGGGGAGGGAGATTTGAAATTGGAGAACTCAATGTTGAGTCCTCTGGGCGCTAGGGTGCCCAAGTGGAAAATAAGGTGTTCCTCCAGTAGGTGCTGTGGTTTGTTTTGGCAATGGAGAAGGTCACGTTGGAAAGGAAGTGGTTGGAGAAATTGAAATGGATGGTGTCTGCGAGTTCCAGTCGGCGCCTACGGACCTGGCTGTGATGCTCGGTGAGCCATTCCCTAAGTTTACGTTCGGTCTCGGTGGTAATAGAGTCAGATACATTAAGGACATTTATGCGACTCTTGGATAGGCACATGGATGACAGTAAAATGAATGGTATTTAGGTTAGTTTGATCTTAGAGTTGGATTAAAGGTTGGCACAACATTGAGGGCGAAAGGGCCTGTACTGTGCTGTACTATTCTATGTTCTATACCCTATGTTCTATGAATTTCAGCATTTGATTAGATTAGATTAGATTAGATTAGATTACTTACTGTGTGGAAACAGGCCCTTCGGCCCAACAAATCCAACCCGACCCTCCGAAGAGCAACTCATCCAGACCCATTCCCCTACAGTTACCCCTTCACCTATCACTACGGGCAATTTAGCATGGCCAATTCACCTTACCTGCACATTTTTGGACTTTGGGAGGAAACCCGAGCACCCGGAGAAAACCCATGCAGACACGAGGAAAATGTGCAAACTCCACACAGACAGTTGCCTGAGGCGGGAATTGAACCGGATCCCTGGCACTGTGAGGCAGCAGTGCTAACCAAAAAAGCTAAGTATAATACAAAAAAAAGTGAATGCAATAAACAGTGAAATTAACACTATCAATTATACAGAGGACAATAATTAAATACAGTATTAAATTAAATACAGATTAAACACTATTTGAACCTAAACAACAGTTTTAATCACAGAAACTAATCAGGCTTACTAACCTTGAGGTCCGATGCATTGTCACCATGCACCTTCCCCTCCCTGCTACCTAGGTCGGAGCTTTGAGTTCTTGAGGAAAACATAGTTTCACAATGCGGCTGTCTGTTGAGGTTCTTGCCGTTGGTTCTTTTGGTTCGAAAAGGCCTGTGTCTGGAAGCACTTGTTTGGATAGCACTTGATTAGCCTCCTTGCTCTGGATGTCTCCTTTGTTGTGATGATGCCCTTGGTGTGGCTTCCCAGTTCATCTTCCCTGCTTGGACTTTGTGGTTCGAAGCTGGTTGTTAGGGCTGGAAGCCTTTGCCGAAGCTGTTTGAGCAGATGATTGTTATTGAAAAGGTTCTTCCTCAGGTGAGATCAGCGCTAGCAGTAAAACAGACTGTGTGACCCGTTATCTCCCCTCAAATCTGTGTTTTCCATTTGTTTCTTGTGTTTCCTTCTGAAGTCAATTGGCTTCCCGATAGTTAAAAGTATGTCTAAATGGATTTTGATTGAGATTGAATGTTCGGTATCTGTGTAGGCCCCATACTGTCTGTGCTGTGTAGCCTGAGGTGTAAAAGTTAGTTTCAGTTTGGAGTGTTAGGATTTGGTTGATTATTTTCTTGGAGAGGAGGTGTAAATTGGAATTCCAGGTTGATTTCTACCTTCCTGAAAGTTACACATTGGGATGAAAGTTGCCGGCAGATCATTCAGTCTGAAAGCATAAAGGTGCCAGACACTGAATTCACAAAAATAGTTACATTTCAGTAGAGACAAGGAGAAATGGATTTGTCAGCAAAAAAGTGGTGTTGATGTAGAAGATGGTCTCATTGGATAGTGGAATGCGGTTCCTTTTTCTAATAGAGCCATAGAGACGTACAGCACAGAAACAGACCCTTCGGTCCAACCTGTCCATGCCGACCAAATATCCCAACCCAATCTAGTCCCACCTGCCAGCACCCAGCCCATGTCCCTCCAATTGGAAGTGTAGTGGACAGCAAAGAAGGTTACCTCAGATTACAACAGGATCTTGATCAGATGGACCAATGGGCTGAGACGTGGCAGATGGAGTTTCATTCAGATAAATGCGAGGTGCTGCATTTTGGGAAAGCAAATCTTAGCAGGACTTATACACTTAATGGTAAGGTCCTAGGAAGTGTTGCTGAACAAAGAGACCTTGGAGTGCAGATTCACAGCTCCTTGAAGGTAGAATCACAGATAGATAAGATAGTGAAGAAGGCATTTGGTGTGCTTTCCTTTATTGGTCAGAATATTGAGTACAGGAGTTGGGAAGTCATGTTGCCAGCTGTACAGGTCATTGGTTAGGCCACTGTTGGAATATTGAGTGCAATTCTGGTCTCCTTCCTATCGGAATGTTCTTATGTAGTATATTACTGCCAACTACATCATTACTTATCTTGAATATTGGTCTTTTGTGTTGAAACTTATTGAA
Source organism: Chiloscyllium plagiosum (assembly GCF_004010195.1). Classification (NCBI taxonomy): domain Eukaryota; kingdom Metazoa; phylum Chordata; class Chondrichthyes; order Orectolobiformes; family Hemiscylliidae; genus Chiloscyllium; species Chiloscyllium plagiosum. The sequence continues at coordinate 35,156,668 of NC_057722.1, read as the reverse complement.
TGGCTTTTGCAAATTCAAGTACACTACATCTACTTGTTTCTGTTTATCAATTATACTGGTTGCATTGTCAAAACACTGAAAAAAAATGTCAGGCTTGATTTTCTGCTCAAAATCATGTTGACATTGTTCCAAAAGTAAATTGGATGTACTTTTGTGGGACGTCAAAGCTAATGGGGATAGAGCAGTGGCATGGAGCTAATTGAAAATCCCCACAGAGAGCCAACCAAGAGATGGTGGGCTGAATAGCCTCCTGTGCCATCACTAGTTCATTTTACAAAATGGATACTCAAGAAATCATTTGAAATGTTTTACTATAAGAGATTTATGACTGAATAATTGAGATATTGTCACATTGTATAAGAAATAAGAAATAATTAAAAAAAATACTTGTTCATTGTCATAATTCTAATCAGGTAGCTACATGGCGTATTTCACATTTTCAGCCTGCCTCAAAATGTTTCAGTTAATGAAGTACTTTTGAATTATAATCATTATGATTATGTCAATGAACATGTTCGCACATCAGGGTTCCACAAACTGCAATGAAATTAATGGCTAGTTGGATATTTTAGAAGTATCTGTTGGGGTTAATGTGTGAACAGGACACCAGGAACACAACCTTGCACTACTTGAATAGTACTTTGCAGTCAAGTTCCCAGGTCCTGATGGACTTCATCACGGTCTTAAAAGAAGTGGCAAGTGAGATAGTTATTGCATCAGTTTTAACTTTTTCAAAACTTCCAACGTTCAAGGAAGATTCCATTAGATTTGAAGATAGCAAATATAACTCCTTGATTCAAAAAGGCAGAGACAGAAGGCAAGAAGCTATTGACCAGTCAACTTAACAAGCCTTGTTTGTGAAGGGAAGATCATGTTCAACCAATCCATTAGGGTTCTTTGAGGAAGTAACATTTATTGTGGATAAAGGGGAACTAGTGTACTGTATCTGGATTTTGAGAAGGTATTTAATGAAGTACTACGTTATGGCAGAAGATAAAAGCTCATGATGTAGCTGGTATCCTTGTGGCATGGAAAGATGATTGGCTGCTTAACAGGAAGCCTTTTCAGGTTGGCCAAATGTAATAATGGTATACCACAGAGATCAGTGCTGGGACTACAACTGTTTACAATCACTTAAATGAATTGGATGAAGGGACCAAACGTATAGTTGCTAAAATTGCTGATGGTACAAAGATGAGTAAGAAAGCAAGTTGTGAAAAGAACATAAGGAGACAAGAAACAATATAATAGGGTTAAGTGAGTGGACAAAATTTAGTAGATGTGAGAAAAATGTAAAATTGTCCATTTTTTAGGAAGAGTAAGAAAGAAGCATATTATCTAAATGGTGAGAGTTTCAGAGCTGAGATGGAGAGGAATCTGATTGTCCTGGTGCATGAACAGCAAGCAGTTGGTATGCATTACAGCAAACAATTACGAAAGTTAACAGAATGTTATAATTTCATGCAAGGCAATTGAATACATAAGTAGGGAGGTAGGAATTAGTGAGTCCATGTTGGAGCAGTATGTACAGTATAGGTTATTCTGCTATAACAAGCGTTTCAATAAGGCAAATTCAGTATAATTGGGGCCACTGCTTCTAAAGCACGAATTTTTAAAATGTGTGTTGGCTGTAACGCGACTACATTGCCAACGTTTTAAGTGCGGTTTCTAAAGTGCAATTTTTCCATAACATGGGGTTGGAGAGGATCATGGGTCTTTGGAACTCCCATTATGGAAAGATACAAGCAGACTTTTGAATATATTTCAGGCAGGGGTGGATAGATACTTGTTAAGCAAGAGGCTGAAAGACTATCCAGTGCATTTGAGTTTACAATCAGACCAGGCATGATTTTATTAAATGGCACAACAGATTGAGGGGCTGAAGAGCTAAAACTGGATCTTTTTTTGAATATTTGTATATAATTCCACGTAACAGAATAATCAGACACTTCTTTGGATTGAACCAAGGCTGGCAATGTCCTTAAGGATACCAACCCAGAAGGGAACAGAGCAAATGAGCAACCAGATTACATAGTGCAAGGTCAGCTGGTGAAATTTAAATTCAGATCGCTGTTAGGATACAGTAATAGTGCCCTACCTCCAGGCCAGTAGTTTTGATTTTAAGTCCCACCTGTCTTGGAGGTTTATCTTAACATGGCCAAACAGATTGACTAAAAATATTTAGATTTGCTGGGTAAGTGGAAAATTATATTCACCAAGTAAACAAACTTCAATAAGATTAATGAGCATGAAGTGTTGAATAGTGAGTTTTGAGAAGATTTGTAGCTCAGGTTGAGGTTCTGTATGTAAGTTTGCTCGCTGAGCTGAAAGATTCATTTTCGGATGTTTCGTCACCATACTAGACAACATCATCAGTGAGCCTCCGGTGAAGCACTGGTGATATGACCCAGTTTCTATTTATGTGTTTAGGTATCCTTGGGTTGGTGATGTAATTTCCTGTGGTGATGTTATTTCTAATTATTTTTCTCAGAGAGGTGGTAAATGGGTTCCAAGTCGATGTGTTTGTTGATAGACTTCCAGTTGGAATGCCATGCTTCTAGGAATTCTCATGCATGTCTCTTCTTGGCTTGTCCAAAGATAGATGTGTTGTCCCAGTCAAAGTGGTGTCCTTCCTCATCTTTAGTAAGGACACTAGTGATAGAGGGTCATGTTGTTTTGTGGCTAGTTGATGTTCATGTATTCTGGTGGCTAGTTTTCTGCCTGTTTATCCAATGTAGTGTTTGTTGCAAGGTATTTTGTAAATGATCTTTGTTTTGCTTGTTGTCTGTATAGGGTCTTTCAAGTTCATTAGCTGTTTTAGTGTGTTGGTGGGTTTGTGGGCTACCAAATGCCAAGAAGTCTGAGTAGTCTGGCAGTCATCTCCGAGATGTCTTTGATGTATGGAGAGTGGCTAGGGCTTCTGGACGTGTTTTGTCTGCTTGTTGGGGTTTGTTGCTGAGAAATTGGTAGACTGTGTTCATTGGGTACCCATTCTTTTTGAATACGCTCTATAGGTGATTTTCCTGCGCTGTTCATAGTTCCTCTGTGGTGCAGTATGTGATGGCTCATTGAAATAATGTTCTAATACAGCTTCGTTTGTGGGTGTTGGGATGATTGCTTCTGTAGTTAAGTATTTGGTCCATAGGTGTTGTTTTCCTGTAGACGCTGGCTTGAAGTTCCCGATTGGCTGTTCGCTCGACTGTGACATCGAGGAATAGCAGTTTGTTGTTGTTTTCCTCCTCCTTAGTGAATTTTATGACTGTCAGAATATTATTGATGGTCTTGAAGGTTTCCTCCAATTTGTTTTGTTTAGTGATGACAAAGATGTCATCCACATAGAGGACCCAAAGTTTGGGTTGGATGGTTGACAGATCTGTTTGTTTGAGTCTCTGCATTACTGCCTCTGCAAAGAACCCTGATATCGGAGATCCCATGGGTTCTGTTGGTTTGTCTGTAGGTTTTTTTTTATTGAATGTGAAGTGGGTGGTAAGGCATAGGTCCACTAGCTTGACGATGTTGTCCTTGCTGATGAGGTTGGTGGTGTTTGGTGCATGTGTCTTTGGGTCTTCTAATAGTGTAATCAGTGTTTCTTTGGCCAGGTTTATGATGATGGATGTGAACAGTGCTGCTATATCAAAGGCGACCATTATCTCATCCTCTTCCATCCTGGTGTCATAGAGTCATAGACATGTACAGCACAGAAACAGACTCTTCGGTCCAACTTATCCATGACGACCAGATATCCCAACCCAATCTAGTCCCACCAATCTAGACACATATCCTTCCAAACCTGTCATACTAATATACCCATCCAGATGCCCCTTAAATGCTGTAATTGTTCCAGCCTCCACCACTTCCTCTGGCAGCGCATTCACAACACGTACCACCCTCTGCATGAAAAAGTTGCCCCTTAAGTCTCTTTTGTATCTTTCCCCTCTCATCCTAAACCTATGCCTTCTAGTTCTGGTTTCCCCCACACTAGGGAAAAGATTTTGTCTATTTATCCTATCCATGCCCCTCATGATTTTATAAACCTCTATAAGGTCATCCCTCAGCCTCCGATGCTCCAGGGAAAACAGCCCCAGCCTATTCAACCTCTCCCTATAGCTCAAGTCATTCAAATCCGAAGCCTCCAGCAACAGACGTCCCTCCGGATCCTCCGCTCTTATTTTTTTAAGAACGCCTCATCTTCCGGCTAGGAACCCTCCAACCACAAGGGATGAACTCGGATTTCACCAGTTTCCTCATTTCCCCTCCCCCCAGCCTGTCTCAGTCAAATCCATCAAATTCAGCACCGCCTTCCTAACCTGCAATCTTCTTCCCGACCTCTCCGCCCCCACCCCAGTCTGACCTATCACCCTCACCTTGACCTCTTTCCACCTATCACATTTCTGACGCCCCTCCCCCAAGTCCCTCCTCCCTATCTTTTATCTTAGCCTGCTGGACCAACTTTCCTCATTCCTGAAGAAGGGCTAATGCCCGAAACGTCGATTCTCCTGTTCCCTAGATGCTGCCTGACCTGCTGCGCTTTTCCAGCAACACATTTCCATCTCTGATCTCCAGCATCTGCAGACCTCACTTTCTCCTCAAGTCATTCAAACCTGGCAACATCCATGTAAATCTTTTCTGAACTCTTTCAAGTTTCATAACATCCTTCTGACAGGAAGGAGACCAGAATTGCACACAATATTCCAACAGTGCCCTAACCAATGTCCTGTACAGCCGCAACATGACCTCCCAACTCCTGTACTCAATACTCTGACCAATAAAGGAAAGCATACCAAACGCCTTTTTCACTATCCTATCTACCTGTGACTCCACTTTCAAGGAGCTATGAACCTGCACTCCAAGGTCTCTTTGTTCAGCAACACTCCCTAGGACCTTACCATTAAGTGTATAAGTCCTGCTAAGATTTGCTGTCACAAAATATAGCACCTCACATTTATCTAAATTAAGCTCCATCTGCCACTTCTCAGCCCATTGACCCATCTGATCAATATTCTGTTGTAATCTGAGGTAACCTTCTTCGCTGTCCACTACACCTCCAATTTTGGTGTCATCAGCAAACTTACTAGCTATAACTCTTATGCTCACCTCCAAATCATTTATATAAATGATGAAAAGTAGTGGACCCAGCACAAATCCTTGTGGCACTCCACTGGTCACAGGTCTCCAGTCTAGAAAACAAAACTCCACCACCACCCTCTGTCTGCTATCTTTGAGCCAGTTCTGTATCTAAATGACTAGTTCTCCCTGTATTCCGTGAGATCTAACCTTGCTAACCAGTCTCCCATGGGGAACCTTGTCGAACGCCTTACTGAAGTCCACATAAATCACATCTACCGTTTTGCCCTCATCGATCCTCTTTGTTACTTCTTCAAAAATCTCAATCAAGTTTGTGAGACATGATTTCCCATGCACAAAGCCATGTTGACTATCCCTAATCAGTCCTTACCTTTACAAATACATACACACCCTGTCCCTCAAGATTCCATCCAACAACGTGCCCACCACCGGCATCAGGCTCACTGGTCTATAGTTCCCTGTCTTGTCCTTACCACCTTTCTTAAACAATGGCACCACGTTAGCCAACCTCCAGTCTTCCAGCACCTCACCTGTGACTATCGATGATACAAATATCTCAGTAAGAGGCCCAGCAATCACTTCCCTAGCTTCCCACAGAGTTCTGGGTACACCTGATCAGGTCCTGGGGATTTATCCACTTTTATGCTTTTCAAGACATCCGTCACTTCCTCCTCTGTAATGTGGACATTTTACAAGATGTCACCATTTATTTCCCGACATTCAATATCTTTCATGTCGTTTTCCACAGTAAATGCTGATGCAAAATACTTGTTTAGTATTTGTCCCAACTCCTGTGGTTCCACACAATGGCTGACTTGCTGATCTTTGAGGGGTGTGTCTTTGATGGTCTTCAGGAAGTCTTGAGTGGAGTGGATGGAGTGGCGTGAGTCTTTCAGGTAGCGAGACTATGGGTCTGAGGGGGGCTCCTAGTTTGTGACTTTTGGGTAATCCTTAGAAACGTGGTGTGTTGGATCCGTCTGGTTTCATTTTTTGGAAGTCTGTCTTGTTTAATTCTTCAGGTTTCTGAAGTTTGCTGAGTAGCTTTTTCATTTTTCACCATGAGTTCTCTGAACTACAAGCCTACTTTGAATATGTTTGCTGCATGGGCTTCTTAATATCGAAGTTGCCAGATAAAGGGCACACAACATTATAGTTGGTTGATTGTATTATCTCCAACCTTTGAGGAGAAATTGTGTTGCATGTATCTGAGAGTGTTGCTTGTGTTGCAAATGTGGTATGTGTGTATCTTTGACTGACCTTCATACCGAGCAAAGTTCAGCCACTTTTGATTTGAAGTTGGTCAACTAGCTTTGTAATTATTATTCAAGTGTTTAAAATTCTCACAAACTCGCCTTCTCATCCCCTATTTAGCTAATAATTGGTGGCAGCATGGTGGTTCAGTGGTTAGCACTGCAGCCTCTTACTGCTAGGGACCCCGGTTTGATCCCAGCCTCGGGCAGCTGTCTGCACATTCTCCCCATGTCTGTGTGGGTTTCTTCCAGGTGCTCTAGTTTCCTCCCATAGTCCAAAAATGTGCAGGTTAGGTGGATTGGCCGGGCTAAATTTACTGTCATGCTCGATGCATTTGTCAGGGGAAATGTAGAGAAATATGGGAATGGGTCTGGGTGGGTTACTCTTCGCAGCGTCAGTGTGGATTTGCTGGGCCGAAGGACCTGTTTAGGGATTCTAATTAACCATTTATTTGTAAGTAAACCAACATGTTTTAATTTGCAGCAATGATCTTTCATCCATTTTTCCCTGGCTGAAAGGATTTGAAATCTGACATTTTTATTATGCTGGGTTAGTGGTTAAATAAATCAATTTGAAGACCTAAAGATGTGAAAGGTTTGTTTCATCTGCAGGAGTAGGAATGTAGTTGGTGGTTGATGGGGTGGTACTGTGAATAATTTTGCAGATGAGGGTAATTGCTGCATGTTAAGAAGTATTTGCAAAGACAGACATCAAGATCGCGAGTAATTAATGAGTAGTGCATCACTAATTAAGCTATGCATACGAAACACCTTGTTGCACTTTCAACCATTTCTCTATCACATCTTTCTTCAATAACTTAGGCAGTGGAGCTATCAGTATTGGAAGCTGACACAAAAATCATGAGTAAGCTTGGGCCACACCTAAAAGATCTCAACGTCAGATACACAGAGTCATAGATTCATAGAGATGTACACCACGGAAACAGACTCTTCGGTCCAACCTGTCCATGCCGACCAGATATCCCAACCCAATGTAGTCCCACCTGCCAGCAACCGGCCCATATCCCTCCAAACCCTTCCTATTCATATACCCATCCATATGCCTCTTAAATGTTGCAATTATACCACCCTCCACCACTTCCTCTGGCAGCTCATTCCATACACGTAACACCCTCTGTGTGAAAAGGTTGCCCCATACGTCTCTTTTATATCTTTCCCCTCTCACCCTTAACCTATGCCCTCTAGTTCTGGACTCCCCGATCCCAGGGAAAAGACTTTGCCTATTTACCCTATCCATGGCACTCATAATTTTGTAAACCTCTATAAGGTCACCCCTCAGCCTCCGACGCTCCAGGGAAAACAGCCCCAGCCTGTTCAGCCTCTCCCTGTAGCTCAAATCCTCCAACCCTGGTAACATCCTTGTAAATCTTTTCTGAACCCTTTCAAGTTTCACAACATCTTTCCAATAGGAAGGAGACCAGAATTGTATACAATATTCCAACAGTGGCTTAACCAATGCCTTGTACAGCTGGAGCATGACCTCCCAACTCCTGTACTCAATATTCTGACCAATAAAGGAAAGCATACCAAACACCTTCTTCACTATCCTATCTACCTGCTACTCCATTTTCAAGGAGCTATGAACCTGCACTCCAAGGTCTCTTTGTTCAGCCACACTCCCTAGGACCTTACCAATAAGCCCTACTAAGATTTGCTTTCCCAAAATGCAGCACCTTGCATTTATCTGAATTAAACTCCATCTGCCACTTCTCAGCCCATTGCCCCATCTGGTCAAGATATTGTTGTAATCTGAAGTAACCCTCTTCGCTGTCCACTCCACCTCCAATTTTGGTGTCATCTGCAAACTTACTAACTGTACCTCTTATGCTCGCATCCAAATCATTTATGTAAATGACAAAAAGTAGAAGATCCAGCACCGATCCTTGTGGCACTCCACTGGTCACAGGCCTCCAGTCAGAAAAACAACCCTCCACCACCCACCCTTTGTCTTCTACCTTTGAGCCAATTCTGTATCCAAATGGCTAATTCTCCCTGTATTCTGTGAGATCTAACCTTGCTAATCAGTCTCCCTTGTCGAATGTCTTACTGAAGTCCATATAGATACTCAATCAAGTTTGTGAGACATGATTTCCCATGCACAAAACCATCTTGACTATCCCTAATCAGTCCTTGCCTTTCCAAATACATGTACATCCTGTCCCTCAGGATTCCCTCCAACAACTTGCCCACTACCAATGTCAGGCTCACTTTCTATAGTTCCCTGGCATGTCCTTACCACCCTTCTTAAACAGTGACACCACGTGAGCCAACCTCCAGTCTTCCAGTACCTCACCTGTGACTATCGATGATACAAATATCTCAGCACGAGGCCTAACAATCACTTCTCTAGCTTCCCACAGAGTTCTGGGTACACCTAATCAGGTCCTAGGGATTTATCCACCTTTACCCATTTCAAGACATCCAGCACTTCCTCCTCTGTAATCTGGACATTTTGCAAGATGTCACCATTTATTTC
>NC_057722.1:35125722-35147006 GCF_004010195.1 Chiloscyllium plagiosum | reverse complement strand
GGAGGTGTTGGGGACTGGCAAGGGCTTGTGTGCGTCGTGCTGCTTCGACTCTCCTTATCAGGGAGCATACTTAATAGAAAACTCTGAGCCCCAGAGGAAAGGCACTGAATCGATTAACCGAATAATCAATTATCCAAACGAAATAGTGCCCTCCCATCTCGTTCGGATAATCGAGGTTCCCCTGTATAGGTATTTCCTTAAAAGTATTCACTGTTTGAGCCTCAACTGCTTTCTGTAGCAGAGAATTCCAAAGACTCATCTCTATCTGGGGAAAGAAATCTCTACTCATTAGTCCTAAATGGGCTACTTCATATCTTTAAACTATGTCCCCTATTTCTGGACTCCCTGATCTTTGGGCCCATCTTTCCAATGATACCCTTTCTAGAATTTTGCCAGCTTCTATGAGATCCCACCTCATCTTTTAAGCTCCAGTGAATACAGCCTAAATAATCACTCTTTCTTCACATGTCAGTTGCCATTCAAGGAAGCAGTCTGATAACATGCTTTGCACTCCCTTTAAAGGCAAATATCCTTTCTCAGATAAGGATACCAAAACTGCACATGACAGTCCAGGTTCCAGGTATAGAACATAGAACATAGAAGAATACAGCGCAGTACAGGCCCTTCGGCCCTCGATGGTGCGCCGATCCAAGCCCACCTAACCTACACTAGCCCACTATCCTCCATATGTCTATCCAAACTATCCTCCATATGCCTATTCTGGATAGGCATATGGAGGATAGTCTCACCTGTAGTGTTCGTAATGAGGTCAGCCAAATGACCAAACCGCAAACAGATAGATCATTGTTCGTAGCAAACTACCCGGCTTTCAGGACAACACCATACAACCTTGTCACAAAAGACACTGCAAAACTTGTCAGAATGTCAACACAGATACCACCATTATGCGTGCAGACATCTCCCACCATATATGTGGCAGGTACTCATGTGACTCAGCCAATGTTGTCTATCTCAAACGTTGCCGGCAAGGATGCCCTGAGGAATGGTACATTAGCGAGACCAATCAGAGGCTATGGCAACGGATGAATGGACACCACACACCAATCAATAGACAGGAGTGTTCCCTCCTAGTCGGAGAACACTTCAGTGGTCTGAGACATTCAACCTCAGACCTTTGGGTGACCATCCTCCAAGGCGGATTTTGGGACAGGCAGCAGCAAAAAGTGGCCGAGCAGAGGCTGAAGGCTAAGTTCGGTACCCATGAGGGTGGCCTCAACTGGGTTCTTGGGTTCATGTCACACTATAGGTGACCCCATTGCACTATGCACACACACAGACAGAAGCACACACACAAACACTCCTACGCACACCCACACCCACACACACATTGCTACACACAAACACGCACGTGCACACACACGTGCGCACACACACAGACAACATCCAGGTCTTTTTCAATACATAATTTCAGTTACATCACACTGTAAACTTTTGCTATAAATTCTGTGTCTTACAATCTTATACTCCACAACCACCTGATGAAGGAGCAGTGCTCAGAAAGCTAGTGCTTACAATTAAACCTGTTGGACTATAACCTGGTGTTGTGTGATTGTTAACTTAGTCAGCCAGATGGACATCATAGAATGTGAGTTCTCTGATTGGGGCTATTAATCTGGTCCAATCAGGTAGCCCTGGCTGACAGATAAGAACAGGAATGTCAGCCATCCTATTTATTCTGAGAACTGGCTGTGAGCGAGGTCAGTGTCAGGGGCTCTCCATGTGTAAATAAAAGGTGAATTGATAATGGGATACCAGTATCTGTGGAGCTATTTCATCAGCAAGACACTAACTATTCCAGCAAGACATCCCTGCTCTTGTACTCAAAACCTCTCCCTATGAAGGCCAACATATCATTTGCCTTCTTCACTGCTTGTTGCATTGCATGCTTACTTTCAGCAGCTAGTATACAATGATAACCAGGTCTTATTACAACTCTCCCTTTCCCAAACTGTCATCATTCAGATAATAACCTGCCTTTCTGTTTTGCTACCAAAGTAGATAACCTCACATTTATCCACATTATACTTCACCTGCCATGAGTTTTCCCAGTCACTCAAGTTGTCCAAATCATACCGAAGCATCTTTACCGTTCACCCATCTATCCAACTTTGTACCATCTGCAAAGTTAGTGATATTCCATTTAATTTCCTCCTCTAAGTCATTGATGTATATTGTGAATATCTGAGGCCGTAACATTGATCCCCACAGTCATTGACTGCCACTTAGAAAAAGACCTGTTTAATTCCACTTTTTGTTATCTGTCTGCCAACCTGTTCTCTATCCATGTCAGTACACTACCTCCAATATCATGCACTTCAATTTCATTTGCTAATCCCTTCTATGGGACCTTTTTGAAAGCTTTCTGAAAGTCCAAGTAAACCACATCCACTGGCACCCCCTTATCAACTCTACTAGTTACATCCTCAAAAAACTCTGGAGCTAGAGTCAAAGATGATTGGATTTAAATTGTAGACTTTAATTCAATTATCTTGTTATTTAACTTTGTTTTGCTAATACTACTGTATTATTAATAAATTGTTATTCATTTGTTCTGCCATCTCTTTGTTTCCCATTATAACTTGCCTAGTTTCTGATTGGAAGAGTCCTTCATTTGTTTTAAGTAACCTTTTTCTCTTCAAATTCCTACAGAAGCTTTTATAATCGGTTTGTATTTTTCCTCCAAGCTCGCTCTCACACTCTATTCCCCCCTCTTAATTAACCTTTTATCCTTCTTTGCTGAAATCTAAATTTCCTAATTCTCTGGTGTGCTGCATTGTTTTGACCAATTTGTATGCCTTCCTTAGACCAAATGCTATCCCTAATTTCCCTTGTTAGCCACAGTAGGGCCATTTTTCCTGCTTTTTTTTGTGCCAGACAGGAAAAATCGGTTATTGCAGTTCATCGATACGGTCTTCAAATATTTTCCATTGTCTATCCACTGTCATCTCTCTACATTTCATTCCCTAATTTATCACAGCCATCTCACATCTCATATCATCATAGTTTCCTTTATGTAGGTTCAGTACCCTCGTCTCGGAATCAACTATGTCACTCTCCATCTTGATGAAGAATTTTATCATATTGTGGTTACTGTTCCCAAAGTGACCTTGAGCTGCTGAAATGCCAATTATTCCTTTCTGATTACACAGTGCCCTATCTAGGATGGCCTGTTTTCGAGATGGTTCCTCAAAAGTATTAATCAGAAAAACAAGCCTATACACTAGGAATTCTTCCTTTACATTATTGTTATTGATTTTAATTGCCCAATCTAAAAGCAGACTATAGTTGCCCATTATTATAGCCTGTACTATTATTGCCTGCATTTCTAATTTCCTATTTAATGCCTTCTCCAACATTACCACTACAGTTTGGAGGCAGATATACAAATCTCACTACTGTTTTCAGCCTCTTGCATGTTTCTAATCCCTACTTCAACAGAACTAATATCCTTCCACACTACTGTGTTAACTTACTCTTTAACTATCAATGCTATCTCACATTCCTTTGATTTTTTCTGTCCTCCTAAAAACTTGGATTTTCATTTCCCTTTGCTGGTCACCATATCGCACATCTCCATAATCCCAACTATATTATTACCCACTTATATTTGTTCTTGCAACTAATACATCCACTTTATTGTGAATGCTGCACTCATTAAGTCATTTGACCTTAAAACTTGTCTTTGTAACATTCTTAGTTCCTTTCACATAATTTTACCCTGTGGCCCTTTTTGATTCTTGCCCTTGTGTCTATCACTTTTCTTATTTCATATTTTGTCTTTTGCTTTTGCCCTTCTTTCCTCTCTTCTCTTGCCCTGCATAGGTTCCCATTCCCCTGCCATTTTAGTTTGAATCCTCCCCAGTTGCACGAGTAAATGCTCCACCTTTAACATCAGTTCTGGCTCTGCCCAGGTGCAACCCATTAAGCTTGTTCTGGTCCCACCTCTGCCAGAACTTGTCCCAATATAAAAGGAATCTGAAACCTTCCCCCTCCTCAGACCACCTCTATTCATTTGATGTATTCTGCTATTCCTACTCTAACAAGTGCCACTTGTAACAATCCTGGGATCCCCACTTTGAAGTCCTACTTTTTAACTTGCTTCTTCACACCCTGTTCTGATTTTCGGATTCATCCCTTTACTTTACCTATGTTATTGGTACTGATATTACCCTCTCACTGGAGAATGTCCAGTCGTGTCTCTGAGACATCCTTGAGGAGAAAGTGAGGACTGCTGATGCTGGGGATCAGAGTCGAGAGTGTGGTGCTGGAAAAGCAGAGCAGGTTAGCATCCTTCCTGATAAAGGGCTTATGCCCAAAACATCAATACTCCTGCTCCTCGGATGCTGCCTGAGCTGCTGTGCTTTTCCAGCACCACACTCTCAACTGAGACATCTTTGACCCTAGCATCCGGGATGCAACTTATCTTCCTGAAGTAATATTACTATTCATTTTTTTCTTGTTGTGTAGTCTCTTCTGAGCAACATTAGCCACTTGTCTGATGCTTGCCATCACTTCAACAGTTTCCAATTCCTGGTCCTAACCACTTCCAATCCTTCCATAACTTAATCTGTCACCAGACTAATATTAAAACTCTCCGCTTCTTCTGCAAATGGAGGCCCAACCAGTCTCCATTCACCATCACACTCCTCTGCCTGGCTGAGCTTGTCCTCACTCTAAACAATTTTTCTTTTGACGCCATTCACTTCTTCCAAGTAAAAGGTGTTGTTATGGGTCCAAGTTATGCCTTTTTTTTGTGGGATAGGTGGAACTTTTGTTATTTTGCTCTTATCGTTCCCTCATCAGTTTTTTCAGATAAAACCTTTTCCACACCTACCTTGTCAAGTCCCCTAAGCATCTTGAATGTTTCAATAAGGTTGCCTCTCTTTCTTCTATTTTCCAAACAGCACAGGCCTAATCCACTCAACCTCTTCTTATAAAACAGTCTTTCTATACCCATATCAGCTGAGTGAACCTTCTCTGGACTGCCTCCAAAACCAGTATATCTTTCCTTAGAAAAGGGACCCAAAACTGTTCACAGTATTCCAGTTGTGGTCTGATTAGTGCCTCATATAGTTTTAACAGAACTTCATTACCTTTAGATTTCATTCCCTTTGAAATAAAAGCTAACATTCCATTTGCCTTCCCTGTTACTTCTGAACTTGAATGGTAGTTTTTTGTAATTCATGGATGAGGGCTCCCAACTCTCTCTGTTCTGTAGCTGTCTGCAGTCTTTCTAAATTTAAACAATATTCGCTTCCTCTATTCTTCATGGAAATGTGCATAACTTCACATTTTTACATATTATATTTTATCTGCCAAGTTGTTGCCAATTCGCTTAACCTGTCTATATTCCTCTGCAGATTCTTTGTGACATCCTTGCCACTTGCCATCCCATGTATTTTTGTATCATCCACAAACCTGGCTACTGTATATTCACTTTTGTTATCAAAGTCATTAATGTATATTATAAATAATAAATGATCCCTGTGGAATGCCACTGGTTAGAGGTTACCATCCTGAAAATGCCTCCTTTATCCCAATTCTTGTCTTCTAATGGTTAGCCAATCCTCCTCTGTGGTCATATACTACACCTAACAACATGGGCTGTTATCGTATTTGGTAGCCTAATGTACGGTACCTTATCAAAAACTTTCCTAAAGACTCAATATACTTCATCCATTGCTTCTCCGTTAAGTAAGTTTGTGAAGCACGATTTCTTGAAGTCATGTTGACTCTGCTTGATCATATATATATCTAAATGCTCTGTTATTACATCCCTTATGTTAGACTGCAACATTTGCTGAATAACAGATTTGGGCTATTTGCTTTATGGTTACCCGCATTTGTTTTCTTTCTTTCCCCCTTTTAGGTAGTAAGAGGCCATGCAGAGTTACTGATGTCGGAGGTCGGGGGAGATGAGAGTTGGTGAGGGCAGATGTTGTAGGCAATAGTAAGAGTGGCATGGTATGAGCCTTGATTTGAGGTGAGGTGATACAGTAACAGAGATAGGGTGAGTGTGAGGTAGCAGAGAGGAGAGTTTGGCACTTACCCTGGAGGAATAGAGGAGGTCACTGGACAGAGAAAAGTCTTTTGTTACTGGATGTGTAGATGTCAGCTAGCTTAGTTTACTGGATGGTGATACAAGTTCAATTCCTGCACTGGCTGAGATTACTAAGGAAGACTTTTCTCTCAACCTTGAGGTATGGTGACCCTCAGGTTAGACCACAACCAGTCGTCTCTCTCTCTCTTTCTCTCTCTCACACACACATATTCTAATGAAAGGGCTACCTTATGGTAAGACCATGGTGGCTTTACCTTTATCTTATACTAATTAATAAGATTTTAGTTGAGTATTTCAGATATAAGAAAAGAAATCCAAGCTAATCGGAATCTCTGCCAATCAAGCAACTTGGTTGCATTTGATCCTGTTCAGCACAGTCCCTGCTGCTGTTTGCTGCAGTATTTTTGTACTTTGATGCCGTTTTGTATCCAAAATCTGTTACACACTAATCAGACACCCAAATGGCCAGTTCATGTGTTTAATGATTTCATTATACACTATGTGTGCACATTGTTACATTCAAAGCAGGACCAGAGTGCCTAAGTGTTAATAGCAGGAACTTTATTAAGGAGATGTTAATTCTGCAGGCAGCAAGCTTGAATTAAGCTATTTTCCACCTGAATGCTCATGATGTCATCGTTACATCACAGGATCAGACTCTTGAAGTGACATCCTATCGTATGTACACAAATGCACATTACAGATAATCTGCAAATATAATTCAACAATGAATTTTATATTTTGGAGAAAAAGACATTGGTGTAGTTTGGATCTACAGGAATAGTGTGAAGTGAGGGAAGGGTGCTGATATGGATGTTGTGTGTGAGTGATGTAGAAATAGAACTGAGTCTTGTTGGCATATGTATTGAAGTCGATCTATATATAAATAAGAAAAAGAAGAGGATTGTGGACAACTCCTTTGGTGAAACTAGAAGTGACTTTCCGTGGAAGAGAAGACAGTTGCTGCAAGTGAGCCAGCTGCTCCCATATGTAAGAATGGAAGCAAGTAGTTCCATAAACCTGGACAATGGAGAAGCGGTGGAAGGCAGACCAATCAACCCAGCTTAATACTGTGCAAAGGTTGAGCTGAATAAGTGAAGATAACATACCAGATACAGTCAGATAGTATGTCATTCATATCATTGACTAAGGTGGCCCCAGTGCTGTGATGGGAACAGAAAGCACATTAGAAGGAATCATATGGGATGGCATTAAAAGTTGACTGTCCACTCAAGAATATCAGCAACTAAAGGCAGTCTAGAGTTGCAGGGCATACTTAGTGAAGATGTACCATTTTGCAGCTCATCGTGCTATTCAGGTAATGTTCCCTCTATTTTAATGAGATCGGCCATAAATAAACCTGGTTGGCAGATTGTTTTTCTGAAACAATAGGTTAAATACATAATTGTCCATATTGATAACTGTATAAGAAAAATTGAATGTATGTTCTGACTAGTGGAGTAGTGGGACTGTAGAGAATCAATATACTCCTCCCAAATTAGTTGTGACAGATATTTGGAGGTCTTGCACAATTTGCATTATACAGTCAAGTATGTGTGCTGAAACTGGCTGAGGTTCAGGCTGTTTAAGATTTTCAGTGAAGTTTGCAATTCATATTGTTATAATCACAGATCAGACCACCAAATTTATTTACAATCTGATGATGGAACATTAATTTTTATATATAAAGTCAATAAAATGTGTTTAAGTGTGGTAACAAGTAGCAATAAACCTTACTATACAACGTTAGATCAGTAATACAAACTAGAATACATCAATTTATTGCTAACTCATAAATTAACATACAGTAGAATTGGATAATAGCCTACAATTGCACGCTGTACAGTGCACAACAAATAGCAAATGTGATCAAAACAGATCCCATGAATTTCACAATAACTATCAACCCCAGATGTTAATGAAATGGTTGGATATTAAATTTCACAAGGGATTGCATGTCTTCATATTTGTTGATCTTGTCTTGAAATACCCTCTCAAGAGTCACTCTGTCATGGAATTTCTCAATGACAGGTCCTATTCTGGTTGTTCATTTTCTCTTTCTGGACTTTGAAGCTGCATTCTAGTACTCACAAGCATAATTCCATATCTTCACCAACAACTAGACAGTTAGCTTCATCAAGCTAAACCTTGTTCTGGCTTTTCCATAAGCTCTAAACCTGCTCAGTTGCATGCAGAAAATACTTGTTATGGGCTTTCTAATACCGATTTTCAACTATTAGTGGTGTAAAGCATCTCAGAACTCTCACAGCTCCCAGTACATCCCTGAGTTGTCACTACACAAAGCCCATGTAGTTTAGTTGTCACCCAGTAGTATAGCTAAAAATAGCACTGCCGAACATGGAGTCTAACTTTGTCTTCTACTCTGACTAACATTTAACTTGTCTTCTGTGAACTCTGAACTATCCTGTTGAAAACCTTGCAATAAGCAATTGCAATGAGTCCTGCTACTGAGTAGAATTGCCACTTAGCGGTTCTTAGAAATGTTTGTTGCATAAATGTTACCTATCACAGAATGCTGACTTGTTTAGTACAAAAAATGGGATATAAGCAAAGGATTTAATAAGATTATTGAAAACTACAATGGCTTCATGTATTCTCCAACTTTCTGGACAGGATGTTTTATCTCTGGGAGACTAACAAAAATTAACAATCATTGCTGAAAAAAACACAGTTGAGGTAATAATCTCCAACATTTGAAATTGGAAAGAAGAGAAAGGTAATTTAGTTGACACTCAGTTGAATGAACTAGAATTAAATTGACAATGAAGCAACTTGCAATAAAACTGGAAAATGATATCTGAAAACTTGAATAGGAAATGAAGAAACCTGAGCCTGAAAATAAAAGAGATCTAAGAAGATGAAACAAAAATTCTAAAATGAAGAAGAGAGGCAGGAGAGAAATAAAGAGGGCGAAAGAGAATACTGGCTTAAAATGTCAGAACTAATAATGAAGGATATCTTTGACTCCAATGGAAATTTGGAAGAGGAAAATATATCTGTCCAACCCAGGACCCAGTGGATAACTGCAAACCCTCCTGATGTTTGAGGAAAGGGATGTTGGATTTTTTTGCATTTATTTTGATTGATAGTTGAACAGATGAGGTGACTGAAAGAAATTGATCACTGGTCACTGCTCACACAAAGCAGGTTGATTGGCTGAACTCATGACGTTTATGCCAAACTTTCTGATGAAGCTTTTATAAATTATGAGATGGCAAAAAAGATTATTCCTGGTGTTAGTCCTTGAGGCTTGTATGCATACATTTTGGAACCTCCAGAAATATGCTGTCGGGCATATTTAGCTTTTTACAGCATAAAGCAAATTAATTTTGATCATTAGCTACACTAAAGGTACAGGCCATATGTAGAACCCGTAAGGACATATTTCTCCTGGATCAATTTAAAAATGTACTCCCTTCTTTAGGAAGACCCCACATAGAAAACCAGAAGGCCTCAACTGCCAGACAGGCATCTGAGATGACTGAGGATTATGATTTTGTCCCACAAATCCAAATGCTTTTTCTGTCACCCCCACAAAGGATAGAAGGTAGGTGAGTGAAAGATAGGTGAATGGCCATGACTAAGAAAGGACAGTTGGGAACATTCTGGAATCTCCTACTTAGGTCAAAAAGGAATTTGAGTGTGGGAGCAGTGTCCAAAAGTTGGAGAGACATTCCACTCTTTCCACTTTGGTCAAAACAACTATTGCTACTTCATCTTTCTTTTAAATTCCTCTGTATTGTAAGACTTCACAATGTGATGATGGAAGCAAATTTTTCCACCAAAGGTATACAATGTACGTGAACTGTAGCATGAGGACAGGCTTATGAGGTGTTACATTGATTTTAACACCTGAAAGAAAGGAAAGGAAGGGAAATGAGAGAGAGAAGGAATTGTATCATTGAATTTTCAACTGTTTTCAGTTGCTAATCACTTACACTCAAAATATTTGCTGTAACTATACATCTTTCATTCTGTCAGTGTTGTTTTGCTGGCTTAGATAATGAATATATTATTATTGTTATTGATAGAAATAAATAAACAGAGAAATCAATTTGGCTGTAATTTCCACATTTATCAAAAAGCAGAATTTACCAGTATAGCATTTGTGGAGGGAGAACCTCAGTTAACATTTCAGGTCTGCAATGTGCACCCAGTTTTGGAATATTAACTCTATTTCTCTCTCCATTGATGCCATTGGACTTGCTACGAGTTTCCAGCATTTTCTATTCTTTTTATTTTAGATATCCAGCATTCACTGTATTTGCTTCTATAGAATGGATTCTTAATTATCCATCACCCATACAATTCTAACCTGCTACGATAATCAATGTTAGAAAACTGAATTACATTTCCACCTTATTGGAGTATTGGGGAAGTTAACTTTGAAACTGTGGTATTCACATGAGCAATATTGCTATTTCAGCAAATTCTGGACCAAGGTATAAATCTTGTGC
Organism: Chiloscyllium plagiosum; assembly: GCF_004010195.1. Taxonomy (NCBI): domain Eukaryota; kingdom Metazoa; phylum Chordata; class Chondrichthyes; order Orectolobiformes; family Hemiscylliidae; genus Chiloscyllium; species Chiloscyllium plagiosum. Next base: position 35,136,446 of record NC_057722.1, on the reverse strand, counting down.
ATTAGTGTTTAAATGCAGTGCAAACATTACAGTGACTTGTTTATTAAGAGATGTGAAAAGTCATGAATAGAATTTATATTGTAATGCAGTAATTGATATTGATGTGGAAACCACTTTGATAAACTGACTGAAAATAATCACTACTACTTATGTAGTTTAGATGATATGGTTTTGATTATCTTCTGATTAATTTTAGTTTCCACATTCTGCTACTCTTGATTTTAGCTGCCGCAGGATGAGACAGTTTGCAAATATTGTGGAGTTAGTTATCTAATACATCGTGAATTCAAATTAATGGAAGAAAAACTGAAAGCAATGGAAGCAGAAATGGAGTTTTACCGTGAAAGTGTTGAACGTGTAAAAAAGTTACAAAGAGAGCTTTGTTCAATGAAACAGCACATGGAACAGCTGAAAAGTGATAATCAACAGAAGAAGGAAAGGTAAGTACCAAAATCTTTGGACATAATTTGTGGCATTAAATGTTGCTTGTATCTAGCATTCCACACATTAGATTTATATTATTTTGTATGTTGTCTTTTTAACATGAGTTAAAAGGCAACCTCCACTCTGTATACTTCTTTGTGATGGCATCAGTACTGCTATTGAGTGATAATAGCATAAAGATCTGCCCTGGGTTTATTCTAGTTAGACCAGTTTTTATTGTCCATTCCTAAATGCCCTTGAGAAGGTGGTGGCAAGTTGCCTTCATGAACTGATGCAGCCTACTGGTGTAGCCACATATACCATACAGTTAAAGGAGGGAGTTCATAGATATTGAATCCAGTGACAGTGAAGGAATAGTGATATAGTTCCAAATCAGATTGGTTTGTGACTTAGAGAGCAACTTACAGATGGGGGTATTCCCATGCATTTGCTGTTCTTACCCTTCTAAGTGGATCAGATTGTGCGTTTGAAAGATGTTGTCAAGGCAGGCTTAATGAGTTACTGTAGTGCATCTTGTATACAATACACGCTTATTGTTGTAGAAGAGAGAATATTTAAGGTGGCAGATGGGTGCTACTATAGCCGACTGTTTTGTCCTGAAGAACTTTGAGCATCTTGAGTATTGTTGAAGCTGCATTCATCCAGGAAGGTGGAGAATATTCTATCATACCTTTCACTTGTGCCTTCTACATAGTAGACAAGTTTTGGGGAATCTGGAGGTGAATCACTCACTGCAGAATTCCCAGCCTCTGATCTGCCTATGCAGCCATAGTATTTATACAGCTGGTCCAGTTCAATTTTTGATCAATAGTAACATCCATTGTTAATAATGGGGGAGTTACTGATGGTAATGCCATTGAATATCAAGAGTCATGGTTAGATTCTTGCATTTTGATGATGATTATTGCCTAGTACTTGTGTGGCATAAATGTTACTTGCCAGTTGTCATCCCAAATCTGAGCAGTTTTCAAATCTTGCTGCCTATGGACAGGTATGTTTCAGTATCCAGGTGAAAGTGAGTACTGCAGATGCTGGAGATTAGAGTCAAGAGTGTAGTGCTGGAAAAGCGCAGCAGGTCAGGCAGCATCTGAGGAGCAGGAAAATCGACATTTTGGGGAAAAGCCCTTCATCCGGATCCCCCCGTCCACCGGAGTACTTTACGATTGCATAGCCACATTTGTCTCTATGGGTGAAATCTTATAATCTGGACAATGGCAAGATTTGTGTCAGAAAAAGACAAATGCTCTGACAAGGCCTACCTTAACAGTATCTTACTTCATCTTTTATGCTCTTGGCAATCAGCACCGCATGATCCTTGCTAGCCAGCAGGAAGTTGTCAATTAAGGTGGAATTATTAATTGTCAAATACCTTGTTGATAGGCTAACTTACCTCATTAATATTCAACTTTTTATCTTACCAAATGCACTAAACAATTTGGACATTGAGAAAGCTCAACATGGACCCAGAATGATTATCTACCGACTCAGTTCACCACTTGCTTCAAAGGTCCTCCATGTTGTGATAATCAAACTGCATTGCAGAAGCACAGGCACCAAATACACATGGCCCTCATCCACAGACATTGCCACCAGCTTTTGCTAACCCCTCATGACCATCATGGCACATGTCTGATACATTAGCAGGGCACACTGAAAACAGACAGAGATATTGTTGGGATTGGAGGGTTTGAGCTATAGGGAGAGGCTGAATAGGTGAGGGCATATTTCCCTGGAACATTGGAGGCTGACTTTTTTTTTATTGATGAAAATTGATAATGATGAGAGCATTACTAGCTAGGCCAGCATTTATTGCCCATCCTCAATCGCCCGCATTGCTGCGGGTCTGGAGTCACATGTAGGTCAGACCAGGTAAGGGTGGCAGTTTCCTTCCCTAAAGGGCATTTGTGAACCGGATGGATTTTTCCAACATTGAAAATAAATTCATTGATATTATTAAACTCTTAATTCCAGATTTTTTTATTGAGATAAATGTGAGGTCCAACATTTTGGAAAGGCAAATCAGGGCAGGACTTATACACTTAATGGTAAGATCCTGGGAAGTCTTGCTGAACAAAGAGATCTTGGAGTACACTTTCATAGTTCCTTGAAAGTGGAGTCACAGGTAGATAGGATAGTGAAGAAGACATTTGGTATGCTTGCCTTTATTGGTCAGAGTATTGAGTACAGGAGTTGGGAGGTCATGTTGCAGCTGTACAGGACATTGGTTAGGACACTGTTGGAATATTGCATGCAATTCTGGTCTCCTTCCTATCGGAAAGATGTTGTGAAACTTGAAGGCGTTCAGAAAAGATTTACAAGGATGTGTAATAGATTTAAAGTGAGAGGGGAAACATTTAAAAGGGACTTGAGGGGCAACCTTTTTACACAGAGGGACGTGTATGGAACAAGCTGCCAGAAAAAAGTGATGGAGGCAAGTACAATTACAACACAGAAAAGGAATCTGGATGGGTACATGAATAAGAAGGGTTAGAGGGATATGGGCCAAATGCTGGCAAATAGGACCAGATCAGTTTTGGATATCTGATCAGCATGGATGAGTTGGGCCAAAGGGTCTGTTTCCATGCTGTATAACTCTCTGACTCGCATTGCAGGGCAAACTGGCAATTTGCATTGAAAGGCTGCAGCAGGGATTCCTTGTGCACATAGACAAGGACCCAGCTCACAGATGGATCAAGCTGCATCTCAGGGCTGTTTATTTCTTCTTCCAGCACTTGCTTACTTAGTCCCAACCTACACACTTGCAGCATCACTGCTTTGCCTTGCCATGTCAAGTAGTGCATTCATGCAACCAGGCAAACTTGCCTTGCTTGTCAGCAATCCACACACAAGGAAGTGTACATCTTACTGCATGGCTCAATGCTACATAATTTCCACCTACATCCAGCAAGCACACCGCATGCGCAATCACCAGGTAGCCATGTCTCTATGTCTCAGGGAGTAGGCCTCGTTGAAGTCCATTTGAGGCACCTATAGTCAGGGGGTCCTAGCACAGGACTGCTGCAGGTGATTGGTCACAGTCAAGTGTCCTGTCAGGGTGATCTTGTTGAAGGAAACTGTGTCTCTGCAGTCTGGGAGTGGATCAGACTCAGTCCTGTGGTTCTGTAGTGGCCAGTCTGAGGGTTAGGCTAACATGGTCGAGAGATGTACAATTATTGTCAGTGGTCTTGGCACTTCTGATCTGGGGCTGTATGGTTGGGTCACTCAAAAGGAATGGGGGTGGTCAGAGGAGAAATGGAGTTCACTCTTGTGGGAAAGAGACTTAGCAAGCTATTCCTTGGGCCTGAGGCAGGCCGTAGGGAAAGAGTGATGACAATTGTGAAGGGAGGCAACAATCTGCAATATATGGTACTATATGATAAAGCATGAAAGGTTTGTTGGTCACGAGGGAGGGGCTTCATCTAAGGTCAGGTGCATGCTATCTTCAAAATCTGGGGGACAATGTATTACCATATGTGGCATGGTCAGCTTATATGGCTTGGGAGGACAGTTGGACAGGTGCAGGCTCATGTACACAGGTTGGGTGGGTTAATGGGAAAGGCAATCGGCAAAGGGATTTTGATGCTTTAGGTCTCACCAACATGTTAAGGCTGCATTGATGTAGCTGCATGGGAAGCTGGTCTTTTGGCAGATATCTACTGAGTGGTAAGTTGTTCTGGGAATATTGTGTGGTAAGATGAAGCTGGAAAAAGCTTCCTTGGCCTAATAGGAAATCCTAGTCGTGAAACAAACGCGCTACCATAGCCACATTTGCTTCCTCAGTGCCTGCCTCCATAACCAACTCATCCCACACGGACTCGGGACCACCTTTAAACCAGCAGAGTTCGGACCCGAACAGGACAAACAGTACAAACTACAGATTCAAAAATACCAGCAACAGTTCTCCCTCAAGATCCTCCACTCCATGCTTGCAGCAATGCGCCGGCACCTAACCTCTCTACAGTCAGCCCTGCCTCAGCTGAGGGCCACACTCTCTCAGAATTGCAAAGGACCCACTCTGTACTACATCCTCAGGAGAATTCATACTCTCAACAAACAGTATTTCAATTCCATCTCAAACATCAAAAACTGTAAGTACAACAAACTTTTATACACCCACCTCCATAACCAGCGCTCCTCAAACATTCTAGAAGATTCCCCTGGCCTCGGAACCTATTCCGCCATTAGCCATGCGGCTGATGCAGCTGCCACCCCCACGCTGATTGATGATGTCACTTCTGGCCCCATCATGGTCACTCCCACAACCACTTCCACCCCTCACAATTCCTCATGCATCACACGTGACATCACTTCCGCCCCTCACATAATCACTGATGCCACATGCTCAGTGACTTCCACCACCCCAGGGAAGAGACTTTGTCTATTTATCCTGTCCATGCCCCTCATGATTTTATAAACCTCTATAAGGTCACCCCTCAGCCTCCGATGTGCCAGTGAAAACAGTCCCAGTTTATTCAGCCTATTCTTATAGCTTAAACCCGCCAACCTTGGGAACCACCTTGTGAATCTTTTCTGAAACCTTTAAAGTTTCACAACATCCTTCCTATGTCAAGTATTCCAAAAGTGACCTTTTCCTTGTCTTCTCTGCTTAATTTCCCAAATCTTCCCAAACTTGATCACTAACCTACACTATCTATTTCAATGACCTAGTCTGCTGTCCTGATTTGAAAATGTGTTGAAAATGAGGAAACTGGAGAAATCTGAGTTCATCCCTTGTGGTGGAAGATAAGGTGCTCTTCCTCCAACTGTCGTGTTGCTATGGTCTGGCGATGGACCATATTTCTCCATTTCTCCAGTTTCCTCATTTCCCCTCCCCCCACCTTGTCTCAGTCAAATCCCTGGAACTCAGCACCGCCTTCCTAACCTGCAATCTTCTTCCTGACCTCTCCGCCCCCACCCCACTCCGGCCTATCACCCTCACCTTGACCTCCTTCCACCTATTGCATTTCCAACGCCCCTCCCCAAGTCCCTCCTCCCGACCTTTTATCTTAGCCTGCTGGACACACTTTCCTCATTCCTGAAGAAGGGCTTATGCCCGAAACGTCGATTCTGCTGTTCCTTGGATGCTGCCTGACCTGCTGCGCATTTCCAGCAACACATTTTCAGCTCTGATCTCCAGCATCTGCAGTCCTCACTTTCTCCTCGATGCTGTCCTGATTTGTAAATCACCAGAAAAATACTAGCCCCAGCATGGTTTAGGTGAAGACTGTTCCAAAGGCATAGCTTAAACCTTTTCCCAGAACTGATGCCAGTGAACCACGAATTGAAATCCATTTCTCCCACACCAAATTTTGATGCACACGTTAATCTTTCTAATTTTATTTATTCTAAGCTAGTTTGCAGCATGTAAGTTCTAAACAATGACAAAATAATTGTGAAAGTTTGCAGCTTTGGAGGTGCAGTGATTATTATGAGTTTAGCTCATATAGAATAGAAGTTCCCTGATTTGGGCTGTTAATCTGGTCTGATCAGGGAGCCCTAGCTGACAGGTATAAACAGGAGTGTTAGAGGTTCTGTTCACTCTGAGAGCTGTCTCTGAGGGAGCTAGAGCAGTGTTAAGGGCTCTCCACCTGTAAATAAAGGCTGACTTAGTGACAGGATGCCAGTCTCTATGGAGTTATTTCAGTGGCGATGAGAAAAATGAACAGTCCTGGAGAAATTTACTCACAACAGTCATCTTTGAGTCGGAGTGAGCATTTATTATGCCATTATTTGGGAAGATTGACTTGTTTGCTCCTGCTGTCAAATACTTGGCCCAGTTTGTGGAAAGAATGTTTTTTTTTTCTGGGCAGATTACATTGGGAAAAGCAACAAGTAATTCTCCTGACAGTTAGTGGACCCACAGTTTTTTTGGTAATTAGGAGCCTAACTTTCCTTAAGGCGCTGGATACTAAAACCTTTCAAGAGTTGACAGACTTAGTTAAGGAATATTGTGACCCAAAGCCTTCTCTAATTCTGAGATGCTATTGAGAACTAGTGAATCCACATTGGGATCTTTGCTCGGTTAATGTCACTGGCCGAGGCGTGTGCCTTTGGTTTAACCCTGAGTGGATGCTGAGAAACCATTTGATATTTGGGATTAATGATGTAACCATGCTTAGCAGCTAAAGCCCAACAGGACTTCAAACAGGCACTATAACTGGCTTTATCATTGGAAAATGTGGCAAGTGGAGCATACGAGTTGCAGGGAATGGAAGTGGACAGTCTTGCCAGGCCGACTGAGCTTCGGGAGCACCACTTGAATGAAGACAAGTATATAGCCTCACTCAGGACATATCCTGAACAGAGGTCAGACCACAACAAAACCCCAAAACAAAGCCAAACAATTAAAGTTTTCTTCAGGATGCGAGCTCGCAAGCCATTGTAAACTGCCAGTACAGAAGAACCTTGATTATCCAGCACTCGATCATCCAAATACCAGATTATCAGGCAAGATCGTAAGGTCCCGATGCTCGACTGAACTATGTTATTCGGCATTTGATTATCTGGAATTCGATTAACTGAACGAAACACTCCCTGCCCATGTCATTTGCAGAATTGAGGTTCCTGTGTATTCAGACTTGAGACAGCAAAAAGATCCCACTAGACCTAAATTGAGTAACAGAATTTACAAGCTGGTAACCTGGAGAGTGCACACCCTGGAAAGTCCACCGACATCAAGTTTGGAACAGTTAAATTGCTTAGCAACATCCAAATCAGAACCAGTTAAAATAAAAATCTGGTTAAATGATCACCCAGTTCTAATACTGGCATGGTCATTTTATCGATCACAGAGCCAGTCTTTAACAAAATTTGTTCTGGACTCCAACTGTTAAGTTGCGCAAGATTTTGGCTAGATTGAGAACCTATACTAGGGAATCTTTACAGATTAAGAGTACAATATTGATTCTGGTCTTTTATGAGAAACAGCTGGTTCAGTTGCCTCTGATTGTAGTAAAAGGCTCAGGCCCAAACTTAATGGGGCAAAATCAGTTGAGAAAGATTCACCTGGATTGGCTCAACATTTTGAAAATGACTGCTTGAGTGAAGTTGTAGTTAAATACCTGAACATCTTTCAGAAAGGTCTAAGTACTATCGAAGGAGCGAAGGCTACCTTACATGTTGACCAGGAAGCAATTCCACAATTCTACAAGGTCTGCCCAGTGCCATTTCTAGAGGCAGGAATCAGAAGGCTGGAAAGCAAAGGAATCATCAAACCAATCCAGTCTGTGGTATGGGCAGCACTGGCTGTACCAATTGTGAAGATCAAAGGGTCGGTTTGTCTTTGTGGCAATTTTAAACAAACGGTGAATCACTTTTCACAGCTGGATAAATTCCCAATCCTTTGCATAGATGATGCATATGCGGATCTGGTAGGGAAGCTATCTTTCACAAAGCTGGACATATGCCATGTATACTTGTATTTGCGGTTAGATGAGGATTCCTCGAGGTGTACTACATTTAATACCCATTGTACCAGTATATGAGATTGTCTTTTTGAATATCATCAGCCTGTGCAATTTTTCAACGGACAATACAGAACATGTTACAAGGTCTGCCCCAGGTTACCATTTATCTGGATGACCTGCTAGTAACAAGGAAGATCAATAAGAGTATTTAGAGAACATGGACATAGTCCTTAGACATTTGTCCCAGGTGACCATATGCCTTAGGAAGGAAAAATGTGTGTTCCGGGCATCCTGCTTGGACTACAGAATTGACAAGACCCGGTTACATCCGTTGGAAGATAAAGTGAGGGTGATCAAACGTGTCCTGGCTCCCACATCTGTACCAGAGCTTAGGTCTTTCCTTGGGCTTGCTATGTTCATGCCAGGTGCCTCCATCCTGGCACCTTTGTATCAAATCTGAAAAAAAGGTCAGCCTTGGAAATAATCACATATCCAAGCTATTATTTCAGGGAAGCGAAGAAACAGCTATCATCCTCAAAGATGTTGGCACATTATGATCCCATCAAGATCTGGAATTGACATGTGATGTCTCCCCGTATGGCATTGGGGTAGTTTTAGTTTATCGATGGCCATGTGGAGAGGAATGCCCAAAAGCGTATGCGTGCAGGACTTTGGCTAATGTAGAGCGTGAATATGCCCAGACAGAGAAGGAAGGTTTGGTGGTCATATTTGGAGTCAGGAAGTTCCACCAATATTTTTACAAATGTAAATTTGTAATAATAACGGGCCACTGGCCCCTGCTTGGTCGGCTTAAAAAGGACAAGGCAGTGCTACCCATAACTTCAGGCTGTATTCAACTGTGGGCTGTAATACTAAGTGCATATAACTCCCAGTTGGATGTGTTGAGCTTCCTCTTGTTGGCAGACACACCGCTTGTGATTCTGCCACTGGATGAGTCTGTAATGGTTTTAAATTCCCTGGACACACGTTCAGTCACAGCTGACAATGTCAAACTTTGGACGGAGAAAGATCCAGCCCTGAAACAGCTGGCGGTGATAGGGGAAGTCAAAGTGCTGTCAAAACCAGAATTGAAACCTTTTTAGACCCGGAGAGACCATCCAGTAGAGGATGACATATTACTATGGATATTGAGAATGATTATCCTGAGCAAACGTTGCTGCCAGATTCTGGCTGAACTCCATCAGGGTTATCCAGGGGTTTTCAAAATGAAGATGTTGGTGACAAGTTATACCTGGTGGCCATGATTGGATGCAGACACAGTTACAATGGTTGGGCAGTGCACAGAGTGCCAACAAGGGCAAAAACTTCCAAAATGCTTGGGGTGTAAGAGGATAGTCACTGTGAGTCGGTATGCTACCCATATTAGAAGAAGAGTTGGGATTTCAGACTAGTGACCCTACGGATAGAGTCATAGAAATGTACAGCACAGAAACAGACCCTTTGGTCCGACTTGTCCATGCCAACCAGATATCCTAAATTAATGTTGTCCCATTTGCCAGACTTGGCCCTCTAAACCCTTCCTATTCATATTCCCATCCAGATGCCTTTTAAATGTAATTGTACCAGCCTCCACCACTTCGTTTGGCAGCTCATTCCACACACGCACCGCCCTCTGTGTAAAAATATTGCCCCTTAGGTTCCTTTTAAATTTTTCCCCCTCTTACTCTAAACCTATGCCCTCTTGTTCTTGACTCCCCCACCCCAGGGAAAAGACCTTGTTTATTTACTCCATCTATGCCCTTAATGAATTTATAAACCTCGATAAGGACATCCCTCAGACTTCAACATTCCAGGGAAAACAGCCCCAGCCTATTCAGCCTGTCCCTATAGCTCAAACCCCCAATGGGAAGCCTTCAGAAATGAGATAACAAGAATCCAGAGAAAGTATATTCCTGTCAGGGTGAAAAGGAAGGCTGGTAGGTATAGGGAATGCTGGATGACTAAAGAAATTGAGGGTTTGGTTCAGAAAAAGAAGGAAGCATATGTCAGGTATAGACAGGATAGATTGAGTGAATCCTTAGAGTACAAAAAAAGTAGGCATATACCTAAGAGGGAAATCAGGAGGGCAAAACGGGGACATGAGATAGCTTTGGAAAATAGAATTAAGGATAATCCAAAGAGTTTTTACAAATATATTATGGGCAAAAGGGTAACTAGTGAGAGAATAGGGCCTCTCAAAGATCAGCAAGGCGGCCTTTGTGTGGAGCCACAGAAAATGGGGGAGATACTAAATGAATATTTTGCACAGATATTTACTGTGGAAAAGGATATGGAAGAAATAGACTGTAGGGAAATAGATGGTGACATCTTGTAAAATGTCCAGATTACAGAGGAAGAAGTGCTGGATATCTTGAAACACATAAAAGTGGTTAAATCCCCAGGACCTGATCAGGTGTACCCGAGAACTCTGTGGGAAGCTAGAGAAGTGATTGTTGAGCCTCTTGCTGAGATATTTGTATCGTCGATAGTCACAGGTGAGGTGTCGGAAGACTGGAGGTTGGCAAACTTGGGGCCACTGTTGAAAAAGGGCGATAAAGCCAAGCAGGAAACTATAGTGAGCCTGACCTCGGTGGTGGGCAAGTTGTTGGAGGGAATCCTGAGGGATGTACATGTATTTGGAAAGGCAAGGACTGATTCGGGATAGTCAACATGGCTTTGTGCGTGGGAAATCATGTCTCACAAACTTGATTGAGTTTTTTGAAGAAGTAACAAAGACGATTGATGAGGGCAGAGCAGTAGATGTGACCTATATGGACTTCAGTAAGACTTCGACAAGGTTCCCGATGGGAGACTGATTAGGAAGCGTAGATCTCATGGAATACAGGGAGAACTAGCCATTTGGATACAGAACTG
>NC_057722.1:35101570-35125269 GCF_004010195.1 Chiloscyllium plagiosum | reverse complement strand
TTCCCTGGAGCGTGGAGGCTGAGGGGTGACCTTATAGAGGTTTACAAAATTATGAGGGGCATGGATAGGATAAATATACAAAATCTTTTTCCTGGGTTCGGGGAGTCCAGAACTAGAGGCTATAGGTTAAGAGTGAGAAGGGAAAGATATAAAAGAGACCTAAAGGGCAACTTTTTCACACAGAGGGTGGTACGTGTATGGAATGAGCTGCCAGAGGATGTGGTGGAGGCTGGTATAATTGCAACATTTAAGAGGCATTTGGATGCGTATATGAATAGGAAGGGTTTGGATGGATATGGGCCGGGTACTGGCAGGTGGGACTAGATTGGGTTGGGATATCTGGTTCGCATGGATGGGTTGGATCGAAGGGTCTGATCCCATGCTGTACATCTCTATGACTCTATGACTCTATGACAATATCCTTGTAAATCTTTTCTGAACCCTTTCAAATTCCACAACATCATTCCTGTAGAAGGGTGACCAGAATTGTACACAATATTCCAAAAGTGGCCAATGTCTTGTACTACTGCAACATGAACTCCCAACTCCTATGCTTGATGGAACTGAACCTGTTCCATTGTTTAATGAAGAGCTTACAAAAACTGAAGCAAAATCAGTGCATCCTTCTTGACCTGTGACCTTATTCGGTATTCATCAGAGAATAGGTGCTTGTAAGCCGCCTAGAGCTGTAGCGAGTTTTGAGAAGATTTGTAGCTCAGGTAAGGGTTCTGGGTTGCTCGCTGAGTTGGAAGGTCATTTCCAGACGTTTCGTCACCCTACTAAGTAACATCCTCAGTAGGCCTCCAGGCGAAGCACTGCTGCTTATTCCTGCTTTCTATTTGTATGTTTGGTTTTCTTTGGGCTGGTGATGTCATTTCAAGTGGTGATGTAATTTCCTGTTCTTTTTCTCAGGGGCTGGTAGATAGGATCTAACTCTATGTTGATTGAGTTCCAGTTGGAATGCCATGTTCCTAGGAATTCTTGTGCATGTCTCTGTTTGGCTTGTCCTAGGATGGATGTGTTGTCCCAGTCGAAGTGTTGTCCTTCCTTATCTGTATGTAAGAATACGAGTGAGAGAGGGTCATGTCGTTTTGTGGCTAGTTGATGTTCATATATCCTGGTGGCTAGTTTTCTGCCTGTTTGTCCAATATAGTGTTTGTTACAGTTCTTGCATGGTATTTTGTAAATTACATTAGTTTTGCTTGTTGTCTGTAAAGGTCTTTCAAGTTCATTAGCTGCTGTTTTAGTGTATTGGTGTGTTTGTGAGCCACCATGTTACCAAGAGGTCTGAGTAGTCTGGCAGTCCTTTCCGAGATGTCTTTGATGTACGGGAGAGTGGCTATGGTTTCTGGACGTGTTTTGTCTGCTTGTTTGGGTTTGTTGCTGAGAAATCTGCAGACCGTGTTCGTTGGATTTTGTTGGAAGATTTTGTTTATACTGTGTGATCTATGACAAAGGGTAACTATCAAAAGGCATTAACTTGCTTAATTAGGCTTAAAATAATAAAGGATTGTTTGTACATTAAAAAGATTCAGAGATGGAAATCTTAGAGGGCAGTTTTGGAGGAGACGGGTCTTTACACAGATGGTTACTTTTAGAAACTGATAGACAGACATTAGCATCTGGACAAAAACGAACTGAGAACATTGTTGCTAAGTTTGTGGATGACATAAAGATAGGTTGAAGGACCAGGTGGGTTGAGGAAGTGGGGAGGCTGTAGAAGGCTTTGGACAGGCTAGACTAGTGGGCAAAGAAGCAGCAGATGGAATACAGTCAGAGTGTTACCTAGCTAAAATAGCTTCTGAAACTTTAATGTCACGTAGGATTAAGCTACCTTTTGGAGCAATGAGGTGGATGCTTTATTTGGCACAGTGCCATCCAAATCTTTGAATTAAGGGAAAACTGCCTGTCATTATCTTCTTGGTGAATGTTATGATTAAAAGCCCTTTGTGAGCATTCAAAAGGAAAAGACCAACATGCTCATCCATCCTCATCTTATCCATTAGATGGGTCAATCTTGCGCACTACCATTCTTAGTCATCCTTAAGGTTCTTGAATCAAGATGACAAAAAGCAAAACAAAATAAGCTCTTGCTAGACTCATGGAAAATTCATGAAAATTTCTCCTTGATTATATACAAAGATGTTTAAGCTTGCTCCTGGAAACCCTTGAATATATTCTAATGTCTTAAGACATTTTGATTAATTACAAAAATTGCTGTGCTTGGTTTTACCTTTTGGATGGGTTTTTGTGAAGTAAATGGTTTCTAAGTACCTATAATTAGGTTTCCAAATACCTATAATTACACTTTGCCTCTCTTGTAAAATTTTAGTTAAAAAATTGAATTACAAAAGTGATATGATCATTAAAATCCAATGATATTTGTCTTGTCAATTTGTACAGACTATACCACTGAAAAAGACAAGACGAGGAAGCCATAGGCTGTGTGAACACTATAATTATGTTATCACTGAAAAAGATGCAATAAAACAAGAAACAATGCATTCAAACCGATTGGGTCACCAAGTGCTCTCTTAAAGCATTTGTAAGAACATTCATAAAAAGCAAAAGACAAACTGTTTACTGAGATGATAAAAGGATAGGTGTGCTTTGTTTAGAGCTAAGAACATTGGTTTTACTTTCAACCTTTAGTATCTGTTCAATATTTTAATTAGGTCCAAATGTATGATCATTTTAAATAACTATTATCTCTAAGCTGAATCTATTTAATGCCTTTGAATGTTTGCTCTTCATGTATCTATCTTTTCTAAAAGTTAAGTGCTTTTGGAGTATTTTATTCCTTGGTCACTTTACAACTACATCTTAGTAATGGTGACAAGATAAAACTTGTTTTTCTCTTTTTGTGCCACTAATTTAATGATTGTATTAAAAATACCCTCATGCATTCAAATATTGCCTTTAAGGAAGCAATAACATGTTAAAACTAATGAAGTCTTCGTTGCTAAAACAATATACAGAGAAACCTCAACTATTCGAACATCAATTATCGGAATTTCGGATTATCTGAACAAAATCTCAAGAGCTGTTAAATTTACAGTTCATTTCTGACAGACTTTTTTAAACAAGAGGCTGGTGTGTGTATGGAACGAGCTATATAAGAGAACCCTTTTTTTCCAACTTGTCCCGGCAACCAGACATCCCATCTTACCTAGTCCCATTTGCTAACATTTGGCCCATATCCCTCTAAACCCTTACTATTCATATACCCATTCAGACATCTTTTAAATGTTTGAATTGTACCCACCTCCACCACATCCTCTGGTAGCTCATTCTATACATGCGCCACACTCTGCACCTCATTCTGCGATTCTGGGGCATATTTATCAACAGATTAGCAGGAGGTTGGTTGCACTAAGTTTGTAAATACATGATTTGGAGGTGTCAGTGTTGGACTGGAGTGTACAAAGTGAAAAATCACACAACAGCAGATTGGATTATAGTCCAACAGGTTTACTTGGAAGCACTAGGTTACGAAGAAGCAGCGCTCTGAAAGCTAGTGCTTTCAAATAAACCTGTTGGACTATTGCCTGGCGTTGTGTGATTTTTAACTTTGTAAGCACACAGTTTGATGAAAATGATGGATTTAAAAACAGCACCCTGTTTAAACATCTTCAATTATATATGCAGCTATCTTTGAATTTCCATTTTGGGAGGAGTAGATTAACTGTGCCACTTTGATTGAAGGGTGCCCTGACTTTATAGGAGTGGGCTAACTTTCCATTCACACGTACCACATTTCTAAAATTAGACAGAGACTTTCTTGCAGGAATTTGACCAGAACAGAGTCAATGGGCTTGTCTAAGAAGTGACCTAATAGAGGTTTTTTTTAAATTATTAAGGTATTCCAGTAGTCATGATTTGGAGGTGCTGGTGTTGGACTGTGGTGAACAAAGTTAAAAATCACCCAACACCAGCTTATGCAGATTAAGAATGAGTTACACGGGTGTTAATACCTATCTTTTCTAAAAGTTAAGTGCTTTTGGAGTATTTTATTCCTTGGTCACTTTACAACTACATCTTAGTAATGGTGACAAGATAAAACTTGTTTTTCTCTATTTGTGCCACTAATTTAATGATTGTATTAAGAATACCCTCATGCATTCAAATATTGCCTTTAAGGAAGCAATAACATGTTAAAACTAATGAAGTCTTCGTTGCTAAAACAATATACAGAGAAACCTCAACTATTCGAACATCAATTATCGGAATTTCGGATTATCTGAACAAAATCTCAAGGACCCGTAAAAACAGCATTAGGCAACTTGGCATACAGTTATTAGTCAAATGATATTATGACATGCATTGCCAGATAACTGAGGCATGTTTGGATGATCAGCACTCATAAATTACCACTTGTTTACGATTAGATCAGTTATCCGAACAAAATACTCCCCATCCTTATCAGTTTAGATAATCAAGGTTGTTCTATAACTGTTACTAAACATTCTATTCCTTCCAGATATAATCTGATTTACTTTTTCATTACGCTCTTGTCTTGTGCAGAATTGACTTACTCTTCTAAACGAGCAGGAAAATCAATGCTTCGAGCAGGCACCCTTCATCAGGGCTCCTGCCTGAAAGATTCCTGATGAAGGGATCCTGCCTGAAATGTCGATTTTCCTGCTTCTCGGATGCTGCCTGACCTGCTGTGCTTTTCCAGCACCACTCTAATCCTGAACCTAATCTCTAGCATCTGCAGTCCTCCCTTTCGCCTTACTCTTCTAAACAACTAACCCATAGATTTTCATCGACTTTTTTTCAGCAACTGGCAATTCACTGAGGAATAGAGTAGCATTTTCCCAATTATTCCAGGCTTTTCATGTGAGCTCAATGTTTCACCTGAATCACTGAATGACTGTTTTAAAAACCTATTTGAAACATTTAAATACAATCTTTTTTGGACAATAAAAGTGCATCAGCATTTTTGCATATTATAAAAGAAATGATAAATTTGTTTCCTTTAATTAATGTGAATGTTTCCAGATTTTTATATTATCCTAGTTACAGCTGTCTGTGCTCAATCCTTTACAAATGCCCAAATTCACTTGGAATGATTTTCTGTCCAAATCCTTTATTCAAATTCCTACAGCTGCATAGCCCTGTGAAAAGCTATTTTATATTTATTTTTTTCAACCTTGTTGTGGTTGTGATTTACCAACTAAAATGTTAGGACAATAAGTAAAAGTATTAAAACTACTAAGTTATTGTGAGAATTTGTTTGTTGGGAACTTAAGGTTAATGGACTCAACCAAGATTGTGAAATACTCGCGCTTGTGAAATTGTTTGAATTTAAATTTAAGAGCTGATGTCCCTGCAGGTGGGCTTTATGCAGACACTCTGAATCAGCAATGAAATCATTCTTCTAGTAAAAGAAAGTTATTATGACCCATCAAAACTAACATAGTGACACTGAGCACTCTCACCAAAGGAATAGCAAAGAAATGTTTTTAGGAATTAAATAGACAAGTGGTGGAAAGAATAACTTGGACAGAAGTTTAGTTTACCTTTTAAACATATTATAAAAGTTTTTTATGGTTTTGTGTGCCTTTTAGTTTCACCAGATGTCACATATAATCTTTAGTTTGACCTGAATTGGTTTATGTATGTTATTCTAACTGTTTGGCTTGGTTGATAATTCCTTCTTTAGTCATCGTAAGTGCTTAGGTATTTCTAATTGGGTAGCCTTTTTATGCTATCATCATCATTATGTTTAGCAAATTGGTCCCGTTGTTTACATTGTTGAGCCCAAGAACTGCCATTCTGAAGCAGTTCTGAACAATTTTATTATTATCAGAAGCTGATTTTAATAGTGATCAAAATTTTTGAATATTGCTGAAAAAAGATACATTTTGTTAAAACTTTTCATCTTGAACCCGCAAGATGACATATGTTGCAATGCAATTGTGACTGACAATCCTAAATTGGTTGCCAACATTATTCTTCACACATTTAGCATTATTCAGCAAGTGTTGTGCAATTGGAGAATTGTAGAAAATATTGTACTCTTAACGTTGTGTGTTTTGCAAGTATTTTGAGTCTCCTTTGAAACCACATGTGTAGCTTCTCCTTTGGAGAAAGTGAGGACTGCAGATACAGCAAATCAGAGTCAGAGTGTGATGCTGGAGTAGCGTAGTCAGGCAGCATCTGAGGAGCAGGAGAGTCAACGTTTCGGCTTAAGCTTCTCCTTTGTCCACTCTGCTTGTTACTTAGTGAAACACAATTTCTCTTTTGTAACACCATGCTGATTCTACCTAGTTATATTATAATTTTGTAAATGTCCTTTTATTGCCTATTTTATAATGGATTGTAGTATTTTTACCATGTCAGATGTTAAGATAACTAGCCTACAGTTTTCTCCTTTCTGTTGCCATGGTTTCTTAAACAGACTTGTTACTAATGTCATTTTTCAATCCATGAGGGCCTTTCCAGAGTCCATGGTTTTTTTTTTGCAATCAAGTTTCACTTAGTACTACATTTTCCATTTCGATCAGATTTGTTTTCTGGCTGCATTTTGTTCCATTGGTGTTTGAAAGCCAAAGAAGACAAGATGTTCTGGGACAAGCAACCTCAATAAACGGGCAATCAGAAGCTAACAGGAAGCACTGAGACAATTTACAATAAAATCAACTGGTGCACATTGAATCAAACCCTTATCAAGAGGATGGAACCTGAAATTTGTTCCAAACATTTCAGGCGAAAATGTTGAGGGAAAAGACATAGTCATTGATTTCAGATGTTTAAGACCTAATAAGGTGGTAGTCTGTTATGGACCAGGCCAGACCCCCTCAAAGAAAGCAGCCCAGACCCTAACTTTGCTAGTTGTTTTAAGCAGGTATAAGCAGATATTCCAGGAGGGATGCAGCAGGTCCATCCACTTAGTTTTAACAAAACAGAATTTATTTACAAAATTACTGAATGAAACACAAACAAAAGAGAACAGAATATAGAATAATTTAACCTATCTGAAAACCCAACAGACTATCCCAACTTAATGATACTGTTCCAACTACTTGGAACAATTCCCATAAACACCCTTTGGCAAAAAAGGAAAAATCAAACACAGGGTGTTACAGGGGGGAGAGAGAGAGATGGCAGAGAGATTTAGCATGGAATACGTTCTTCCATGTAGCTGTCTCTTTGACCAGAAGCCTCAAAACTGACTGACTGCATTCTCTGAACAGCCAGATTGCTAAAACCAAACTAAACCAAACCAGGGAAAAGCTGAACTGGGAGAATTGGCCACTCGCCTTTCATTGTACAAGTGTTTTTTAAACTTAAAAGTCTTTTGGCTGAGGCAGTGTCTATCTGTTAGCTATAATGAAATTGGTCCTAAAACCCATCTAAGCCAGACCTCTCGGCAACTCTGTGTTTATAACCCTCTGATAAAAAAACCAAGGACAATATAACCTTGTTAACGAAGCAACATTGTCACAAATCAAATAGTTGCAACATGCATAGTCTGGATCAGAAATATGGGTAATTTTGTGGTACTTCTTAATTCTATGCTCGCACCATGTAGGTTAAAAAAATGCTCCCCAATGATGGCTGTTCAGTCATTCGCAGGCTGCCCTACACCGTTGTGTCTTCATTCCGTGAGGAATCTCTCTATATCCTGAGTTGCTTGCAATTGTCCAATAAATTTAAAGTTTGTGAAATGAATGTATGGATGCTAATTATGAAAAAAAAAGTGATGTGAGGTGAATGGCACTTGTGCATGAGATTAGTTTATTGGAGGGACATTTATGTGATTTTGATTCAATCTGTCTATGACATCCCCAATACGAATTAAGTGACAAGATGAGGTTATCAGTAAATGAATGTGGGTGTAGTTAATGGCTTGCAGTACTTGATGCACCATTTTTGAAGATCAGTGTTTTCCACAAAATCTTGATACCATGCTTCTTAATTAGGAACTTAGAATATCTGCTCAGTTCACCTGCTTCAGTTGTCGTCACGCTTTGGGATAGATGCATCCTGAACATTTATCAATTACCCTCACCTAATTTAATATGCAATCGAAAGCAGTTCCCTTGTGTGACTGCCCTAATGTGCAGGTAATTTCTTAGAATCTGAGGTGAGAGTTGAGTAAACAGAAACAGAAAAGATTCAAGACCATCCAAGGATTTTGGTATGCCCTATACCCTTCTACTTAATATTACATGCCGTATTATGCAATAAAGTTACCAGAAACTCAACAGGTAACAACATCAGGGTGGATTGTAGGTTAGAAAAAAGTATCTTTAAACTTGAAGTGACTGACTAGCACAATTAAGATGCATCATAGCAGTAGAAGCTATGCAGTTGGCAAGTCATATTCCTGAAGAAGGGCTAATGCCCGAAACGTCGATTCTCCTGTTCCCTAGATGCTGCCTGACCTGCTGCGCTTTTCCAGCAACACATTTCCATCTCTGATCTCCAGCATCTGCAGACCTCACTTTCTCCTCAAGTCATATTTCAACATCTAGTTAAAAAGTTCCCACTGAAAATCTCACAAGTAGTGTTGTGAGATGGATTGTGGACTTTGGAGAAAGTGAGGACTGTAAATGCTGGAGATCAGAGTCGAAAAGTGTGGCGCTGGAAAAGAAAAGCAGGTCAGGCAACATTCGAGGAGCAGGAGAATCGGCATTTCCTGATGAAAGGCTAATGCCTGAAACATCAATTCTTCTGCTCCTCGGATAGTGGACTTTGTCAAGGTGGAGTTAAAGTTGTGGCTCAAACTTGATGTTTGGACTAAAATGTCCAATATGAGAGCCAGGCTATCCTTAGCAATTCAGGAAGGGAGACTGGGGGAGGAAGGACACAGGATAAGATAACCAAGAAAATAGTGCAGTGGGAAAAAAAACTCATAAATGGGCTGCCTTCCAGCCCAGGTGTATTAACATATAAGCATTTATAAAGATTTCAAAAGGAAAAACAAGTATACGTTATAAAGCAATGAATAGGGCAGCACAATGCTCAGTAGTTAGCACTGCTACCTCAGTGCTAATGACATGGGTTCAATTCTACCCTCGGGCAACTGTCCAATGTAAAATCTGTCTGTGTGGAGTTTACACATTTTCCCCGTGTCTGTGTGGGTTTCCTCCAGGTGATCCAGTCTCCCCTCACGGTCCAAAGGTTTGCAGGCTGGTTGATTGGCCATGCTAAATTGCCTATAGTATCCAGGGATATGCAGGCTAGGTGGATTAACAATGGGAAATGCAGAGTTTTGGGTAGGAGGGATGGGTCTGATTGGGATGCATTTTGGAGAGTTGATGTGGACTTGGTGGACCAAATAGCCTGCTTCCACACCACAGAGATTCAATGATGCTATGATAATATACTGGTGTTAAAAATAGTACCAATGCATTTTGTAATTGTAAGCATGTTTAAAATGTGTTCAATAATATAAACAATTTTTACATTTGTTTGCGAAGTTTATTGTTAAAAAAACGTATTTATTGTGCTGAAAATGTGCTTTCATTCTCTATCTTGTCTGGTATAAAAATATGGCTTTTATCTTTCCCTTTTCAGTTTGAATTTCTTGAGTTTAGAACTTGCAACTAAGCAGAAAGAACTGGAGGGCATTCATTTGAAAATGGAAGACAATTGGAGTCAGCTAGTAGTAGTTCAGAACACATCAAAACTTTGCAGGTAAGGAACCCATTAAAATCACAAACAGATACAACTGAATAATTGGAAAGGAAAAATGCATGGAAACACCTGCATGGAGCATAAATGGAATGCAAAATTGAAAGGTTTTACAATTAATAAAGAATCAGGATGGCATGACAGGAAAACTCAACAGATGTTTAACAACTGTTTGGAAACATTGAAATAATTTTTATGCTCTCACATGTTTGCAGATTTTCTTGTTTACATTTAAGAAAGGGAATCAAACAAGCAGGTGATGCCTTCCATGCTTATGACATCAGTACAAATAATTAAAGATGGTAATTTCCCTAACCAAGTCAAAGTCATCATCTAGATTATAGCTGGTCTAACTTATTGAGAGACAGACAACATTTTTCTTCGTGTATTGTCCAATATAAGTTCTGTTGATGTAGGAGTGCTGAATTGTTTCAGGTTGGCTGTTAAACTAATTGAGATTGCAAAGGGACTGAATAAGCACCATGTTATAATCCGTTCAGAGTAATTTAGTGGAGAGGATTCTGGCTTTAAACTGAATTAATATCACAATATCTTATTCCACAGGGAAAGAACAAAACAACAAGCACACATCATAGAGCAGACATCCACTTTCCTTCAGGGGATAAAGATTGAACTGGCAGTGCTTAGAGAAGATGTGCGAAGCAACTTGGTAATATGGGAACCTTTCAGCAAAGCACTGACACAATGCCTGGAGGCCACTGGAGATGCTGTACAGATGGGTGAGTATAACTCTCTTCTGGGGGCTGAAACATAAATATGGTTCATAGGTTTTACAAAGAATGATGGCATTCTATTGCACATTAAATTTATAAAGTTTTAATGCAGATTGGTCATTTTGCAATTAAAATGCACTCCATAGCTTTCTTTTTACACAGAAGAAAATTGGCTACTTTATCCACAAAGTGCGATTATGTGTTTCATGTTTAAATTTGCTGATGTACTTATTACAATGTAGGATGCAAGCACAAGAATGAATTCCTGCTGAGGTTTGCATTTGATTTGGCAATGTTATCTAAGTATATTCAGAGTAAAGTTACTAGTACAATAAATATTTTCTTTCTCGTTATCTGTAACTGATGATCATTCAGTTTGTATTTTCCATTTAAATTAGAATTGGTTGGGATTTTAAAAATAACAGACACTATTAGGGTGATTTCAGGTACCTAATATTTTAAGTCTAAAAACAGGGTAGCAGAGGAAATGGGCACGTGAACAGAACTGAAGTGCTGACTTGCACTTTGTTGTCCATCTGAACCAGTTTCAATCCTGGTGGCTAGAACTCCAGAGGGACACCAATAAAAGCCTCATTAATTTATGTGAATTGAATTATAATCCCAATTCTATTTTCAAAGATATCAAATTGTTACTGAAGATTGTTTTTCTTGTGTTTAGAAGATGGTAGAAATTGGAAGGCAACCATTTTGTGCACAATTTAAAGAGATGCTTAACTGCAATTACAAAACATTTGCCTCTTGTTTTTACTGTGGTTGCTTGTAACTTTTAATCTAAAGACTAAAGTCTTCCATTATTTAATCTCTTTCTAACTCTCAGCACTGCAAAATAATTCCGCGCTTAAAAGCTACTTTATTTCCCTCTCAATGCTTCCTCCATTCCTCTTCAAGTGCTGCTGTGAGTTCTTCAAAATTGGCCATGCCTCTGAATCTCTCACTTCAGATAGGTGTGTAACTGTAGCATTTAGTGCACTTTGTGCTGACACTTCATCAGATTCATTAAAATTAATACTCCCCAATGTCAACAAAATAGGCATTCTTTGTCCATAAAAAATGTTATTGTTTAGCAGGTAAGATGTGCCTCATGATTATTTATAACAGGATCAGAACCTGCAGGAGTTTAGGGCTGTTCATATTTTGAATTGGGGAATTAAGTGATGGATGGATTACATGCTGTCAGCACATGAAGATGTTATATTACACTGGCTTTTGATCCTTGGAAGGAGTCCATTGGAAATTATCACAATACTTGAATAGATACTGTAGGGCATAATGAACAGTACTATGAAGTGTGAGGCCTTGCGTAATGAAGTTGTAAATCACCATCTATCTAAATAGGTGCAGATTCTGGCATAAACTTTTTGACAACTACAAGTAGTTGCATCTTTGAAAGCACATTTGATGTTGAACATATAACCTCCATTACCTCATAACCCTAATTCCTGTCCTGCACCTTCCTCACACTCACACCTTTGCTGATGCTCATGAGGTTATTGTCCTCAATGCTACTCAAATCTATTTTCTGGTATCTCAATCCCCTCATCACTTTTGTCATGATTGCAGTCAGAAACGCTAACAAAGCTTACTGGACTCCCTGTCTTTCACCCAACTGCCTCAGAAGGCCATGAAGATCTCCACTGACCAAATGCATACAGTTCACTTGAATTGGTAACTCTGCACACTGAATAGCTCCTGAGTCCTGCCAAAAGAATGGCACAGCCATGACTAGCTCTCTGTTGCATTGCTATTGCCTCCTAGTTGGGCTGTTCCCAATCCATCATGCAAGCCAACCTGTAAAAATTCCAAACTAGCATTTGGTGAGTGAACGTCAAGTCCATTAGTTCATCTGTTCTCTGAGTTTGGTGGGTTCTTGTCTTCTCTCCTCCTCAGCAGTGAGAATGGTGATGGTAAATTAGCGTGAGAGCTGGCAATCCTAATTTTCAGTGTGCAAGTATGCTAGAGTGCTAACTTAGAAGTATTAATAAGAAGTTAAAAAATGCTGCACTTTTCCAACATTTTCTTTTTTATTTCAGATTTCTGGTGTTTGCAGTGTTTTAGTTTGCTAAAACGTCAAATCATGTGTGGCTTATGGGAGATCTAGCTGATGTCTGTAGTGATTGTTCATAGGAAGTAAGCAATACAAATAGAGCAACAAAGTGATCCTTTAGCTTTTTAAGAAACAAATAATTAACTCAATCAAATTGGGCAGTAGTTGGAACAGTGTCCTGTAATATTGCCTAAAGCATTGTCTTTGAGATCTAAAAGTGGTATATTCTGTAAACTGGACGTTGGAAAGTGAACACAGACTCTCAGATATTGAATATAGGTTTTTAAGCCATTGAGCAGTAAAATCATTATACCTGGCTCAGGTCCAAGGAAGATGCATTCAGTGAGTTGTAATCAGGTCATGACTCCTAATAGTTGTGTTGAATCATGTAAGGCTCTAAAGTAAGGCAGTGGAGAGAAGAGACATTATAAATGTGGTGGCAATTTATTAGAAGATTAATGCTCAGTACAAACATTTGGGACTGATTGATGAAAAAATAGAAGTGCTATCCTGATGTTTACATCACTCCGAAGCAAAGGTTTTCCTTGTTTTTAGAAGATGCAACATTATATTTTTCATCTTGTTTTAATCAGAAGTCTTTTTCTTCTTCTGTGAGAACTTTTACAACAGACATCCTTAACAGTACAATGTATTTTTAAGGACAGAGTGTCAAAGAATAGAAACTAAATTGCAACTACATTAGCCTGATGCAGGCAAAGATTACACTGCCATGTAGTTGCAAATCATCTGCAATTGAGAACAGTGACAAGTAACCCAATGCAGCTGAATTCAATCGGAATCAATTTCCAAGTGAAAATGATAACTGTGTGCTGAATGGTTTCTTCCTCTTGACACTCCAGAAGCTAATGCCTTCGGGCCACGGAAGAAAAGAAATTGATGCAAGTATACCTCTCATGAATATGAGGCAGTGTAAACTCTGAAAGTTGTCATCACCCATGTAATTTTGAAGTATTTGATAGTTTGGCTGTGAATAATTGTTAGCTTGTCAGATATTAGAGTTAGGCCCTGATTTCTCTTCTGGGATTGGAAACATGCAGTCAAGTGGGGATGATTACACTACACTCCTGACTTGTGTCTTATAGATGATGGACAAGATTGGGGAATCAGGAGGTGAGTTACCTGCTGCGGGATTGATGTCACTTGTAACTTAAAATCTATCAATTTCTGTCTTGAATGTCTTGACTTAATGACGAAACTTCCACATCCCTAAATTATTTATTTCCAAATTAATATATGCCTCTTATTCTAGATTCTCCACAAGAGGAACTAGAAGTTTCTCAATATCTATCCTATTGAATCCATTACTTGTCTTGGAGATCTCAATTGGATTATCCCTCAACTGTGTAAACTCATTGGAATACAAAACAAATTTATTCATTTCCTCATATGAATCAGGAAGTTCAATCCTCCAAGACTGATTGTTTTTTCCTGTGATGTAGTGCCCAAAGCTGAATGCACTTCAGACATCCTTTCTGACCAATGCTGCATACAGTGAACATCATTTCCTCACATTTGTATTCCAACTTCCTTGAGATAAAGATCAAAATTCCATTAGCTTTATTGATTGCATTTTGTACCTGTGCATTAGCTTTTAGTGATTAGTATATATGGACACCTAAATCCCTTTGCTCTTCAAGAGCTCCTAACACTCCCATTAAGAAAATATTTTTCTTTCCCTGATCCAAAGTGGATGATCTCACAGTTCTTCATTCATTTGCTGTGCTTATATGTAGTCACTTAGATTGTTCATATTGCTTTGTAACTAACTTCCAGTTCTCATCTGGACAACTTGCAATGCTTTCTAACATAGTGCCATTTGTTAATTTGAATATATATTTCTATGACTTAATTCAAATCCTTCTGTCACTACTGTCACTACTGTCTTTAGTCTTTGTCTCTGCTTTAAGTTCAGGAACTGGATAAGATCCAAATGCTAATCAAGGACTGATAACTTCTGTTCTCTAACAGTTACAGCAGATTCTTGATCTTGCATTCCTTTGGTAGCTTTTGCCTCACCTACTGATTCACTTTCAGTAATACTTCTACACAGGACAAAGTCCCTGAAATAATGCTTGGTTGAAGAGAAAGTAATGGCGCAATACATGAACTAAATATGGAAGGAAAAGTGAATGTATCGATCTCAACAGCACTTTTTGGCATTGTTGAGGTTTATTAGAAAGGAAATAAAAATAAGATTGGTAGGTGTGATGTGAATAATAAAAATAAAAAGGTTTAAAGGTGACAAAGATTCAGTATGATAATTTTTAGATTGAGGACACTGATTCAAATGTTTGAATTTTTATGATGGAGTTGGGAAATGGAAGTCAGAACTGCTTTCTGATCTTGAACCTGCCTGCAGGGAGGCTATTAAATAGACTAAATACACGATTTTCTTGATTTCACCTCTTTAAAGGGATTAGAATTGGTTTGGCAGCCAACTAAATGCCACAGAGGGTAAGGCAAGTCAGATGAAGTGCAGACTCAAACTAAATTCTCTTTGAAGATTACAGTAGGTCTGTTCAAACCTGATTGGAGCAAACAGAAGACTTGTGATCAGGGTTAGAGTGGATTGAAATATGCAAGAAGTAACATTGGAAAGCTGGAGGCTAGAAACCCGAGGAAGCACAGAGAACTAGTTCTGTGATAGTGACTTGGATTTCAGGCCTGATATTATGAGGTAAGGAGAGGAGGTAATTTTTCCAGAGGTGCCAGGAGGAGACCATGAACTGACAGTAAATAGGCCTGGTTTAGGATTGTTTCTGTCTCAGACAGTGAAAACTTTGTTAGAAGAATATGGGTTTGGTACTAAAAAAGGTTCAGTTAGTGTGCATGACCTCATACACTCTGGCAAGGTGAATGCAACCCCCAGCTCTCAAGATAGGTTTCAAAGCTTGCAGCCTCCAGGAAATGCCATTTGACTTTTCTCTCTGCATGATGTGTGTCCTGAATAATGTTTCATAATAATGAAGGATAATGCTAATTGAAGAAAGAATAACAGAGATAGCCAGGATTCCAGATGAGCAGACAGTCAGACTTGACAAGGTCACATCCGTGATAGAGATATTGACTACAATGGATGAAGTGCTTAATGGGAGGTGCAAATAATGTACTCCATCCAGTGGCATGCTAAACACTGAGTTGCATTCAGTAGCCTCAGCATTGCAATAGCTTCTAACCTCCTAGGTTGGCTTTTTCAATTTTATCTTGAGGCTCTCAACTTCAGGCAGCCACTCAACAACACTCTGTCCATTTTAAGCCCCCAAAAACCTCATGAAGTCAAGGTTCCTGACAAGCATGCTTTCAATCATTATACCTATTCTTGCCTCAGTTTTGGCATGTGTTTAGATAAGGTGACACTGGATGAGGAGCATAGTATTAGTGTGATGGAGAATGTACCAGACACAGTTGTGGACATTTCCACTCGGAAAAGGGAGAACAGGCACAGGCTTGCTCAGACTCTACCTGCAACACATGTAAGAATTCCCTGAGGCAGTGTTTGATTGTGAGCAGAGAATTGAGGACTCCAGCGATCTCACACTGCAGTGGCTCAGGGGTATAAGCACATGATTCGTTTATCAAGATGGTGGAATATCACCTGGAGAGCTACGTGCAGCATCAGCATTACTCTGGGTAGATAAACATTTAATACACTGCAATGCTCAGAATGCAACAGTGTGTAGTTGGAGTAGTCAATGGCATTATGTAGTACAGAGATGTTTGGAATCACAGAATTTTTATGCTATATTCATCATACCATGCCTGCATCTCTGTGTATTTTGTAGAACATAGAACAATACAGTGCAGAACAGGCCTTTCGGCCCCCAATGTTGCGGCGACCTGTAAACTAATCTAAGCCCATCGCCTTTCACTATCCCATCATCATCCATGTGCTTATCTAAGGATTATTTAAATCTCCCTGATGTAGCTAAGTTGACTATATTAGCAGGTAGTGCATTCCACGTCCTTACCATTCTCTGCGTAAAGAACCTGCCTCTGACATCTGTCTTAAATCTATCACTCCTCAATTTGTAGTTATGCACTCTCATACAAGCTGACGTCATCATCCTAGGAAAAAGACTTTCACTGTCTACCCTATCTAACCCTCTGATCATCTTGTATGTCTCTATCAAATCCCGTCTTAGCCTTCTTCTTTCCAATGAGAACAGACCCAAGTCTCTCAGCCTTTCCTCATAAGACCTTCCCTCCAGACCAGGCAACATCCTGGTAAATCTCCTCTGCACCTTTTCCAATGCTTCCACATCCTTCCTGACATATGGGGACCAGAACTGTACACAATATTCCAAGTGTGACCGCACCAACGGTTTGTATAGTTGCAGCGTGAACTTAATCCCTCTACGAATGAAACTTAACACACCGTATGCCTTCTTAACAGCACTATCTACCTGGGTGGCAACTTTCAGGGATCTATGTACATGGACTCCAAGATCCCTCTGCACATCCACACTACCAAGAATCTTTCCATTGACCCAGTACTCTGCCTTCCTGTTATTCTTCCCAAAGTGCATCACCTCACATTTAGCTGCATTGAACTCCATTTGCCACCTCTCAGCCCAATTCTGCAGTTTATCCAAGTGCTCCTGCAACCTGTAACATTCTTCCAAACTGTCCACTATTCCATCTGCAAATTTACTAATCCATCCACCTATGCCTGCGTCTAAGTCATTTATAAAAGTGACAAACAGTAGTGGTCCTAAAACAGATCCTTGTGGCACACCACTAGTAGCCGGACTCCAGGCTGAATATTTTCCATCAACCACCACTCGCTGCCTTCTTCCAGAAAGCCAGTTTCTAATTCACACTGCTAAATCACCCTCAATTCCATGCCTCTGCATTTTTTCCATTTTATCTTTGTGCCAATCTTCTATCTTTTCCCTTTAACACTTCACATTTTTCTATTTAAGTAATCATATAATGCACTTCTGAATGCCTCAAATGAACCTGACTCCATCACACTTCAAGTCAATGCATTCTCGACTGTTCAATGTGTCAGAACGTTTCTTCTAATCCATACATTTGCCTCTTTTGCAAAACACTTTGAAACTGTGCCACAATCCTCTGATAAGTGAAAATAATTTTCCCTTATCCCCTCTGTACAGAACCTTCATGATTTTGAAAATTTATTTCAAATCTCCTCTTAACCTTCTCCTCTCCAGGAAACTAGCCCACTTCTCCAATCTTTTCTCATAACTCTCATCACTAGAGCCATTCTCATAAACCACATTTGCACTTTTCCCAATGTGTTTATATCCTTCCTATAATTTATTCCTTAATATTTGCAATTGTTCCACCCTCTAGCTCCACCCCAAATCGAGGGAAACTGAAAGAAATGCTGTGCCCCTGAAATTTCCACTCTCACTTCCTTCGATATCCTTGGATACACCTCATCCAGTCCTAGTGCCTTATCAATTTAACATATTGACACTATAATTGTGTCCCAGCTGGAGCTCTCCTCCAACCAACTATAGCACCAGTCAAAGGCTGAGTATATCACTGAGGCAGGAAGAAGTGCTACCCTTTGTGGGGTGCCTTTACCATCATCAGCCTCTGTACGCCAAGATCAAGGGATGGACATTGCCCTTATGATGATAAAGTGGCACCACCTTCCAGAAATGTCCCATGGGCACCACCATGACAAGGTGGACCACCAAGTACAATTTCTCTGCAGAACAAAACAAGTGAGCAAGTTCCACCTCCTCCAAAACTACAAGAGCCTGCAGAAGAGTAAGTGAGCAGAAAGCACCGCGTGGGCTACTGGAGTCTCTTCTTAGCATTTATTTTTACAGCTTCACTTTGTTATTATTTTATAACAATATTTTTTGGCGCAGTGGATAGGATCCCTACCTCTCAGTCAGAAATTCTAGGTTTAAGCTCTATTCAAGGTCTTGTTGGCCAAGGAAATTAATTGTAATGCAACCAAATAGGTTCAGTATTAACTTCTAAATTTTCTGACACATCCCAATGTCAATTAGTAATAGCAGGAGAGATTCCTGGTCAGCCCTGTCATAGAAGGAAAATTAGAACCTCTGACTTTATTCAGAGATTAGCACTATAAAATACATGTAAACATGCAACAGCAGCAGCAACTTGGGGTCCTTAAGGAGACTGTTTTTTGGATGGTTGGTGTGGTTCCGACTAGCATCAATACCACGTGGTTCAATTTTCATTTTGTTTGGCATAAACCTGCAGCCTTCTCTAATTCGTAATGGATGTCACGATGCTGTGAACCAGACCTGAATTTGGGTAGAGGACAAAAGAAGATTGCTATACAAGGAATCCCACTTGAAGGCTTGTAGCTGAGACTCCTTTTATTTGGGTTGCCACAACAAATATGTTTTTCAGCTAGGAAAAGAGAATAAGAGTGTGATCAAGGAGAGGGGAAAATAACTTTGAGACCTTGTTCCAGTCTTTCTCTTTAGCAGATCTGATTGTACAGTTATGTCAGAGTGAATTGCATTCTATGGCCTTCATCCTGGGTTAGTGGAAATAACGTGAAACATACCTGAATCAAATGATCCTTAACGTTTCTGGCACCCTGATAAGTCCTTTGTTTCTTGCATTGTGCCTAGTTACTTCCTTGCACATCAGAGTATCTCGATAGTTTCCATCATAACTCCTCCATCTCCTCTTAGTTGTCCATTCATCTGTTACTCTTCTTTTTCCTCAGAGAAACTATCTGCTTTCAATTAACTTGGCCTCAATTTCCTCAAAGCCCACAACTATCTCTAGAAATTTGTTATGGAGGGCACATTACTCTGAGGTCCTTGCATGAATGTATTGGAGTGCATCACTTGACCAGTCTATGCACTGGAATCACCTTTTGTTAAACTTAACGGCCTGCTGAATGTCATCCTAGCAAGCAAGATACTCATTATATTGCCTTCAGTCTGGGCCGCTTGTGGAAGAGTGTATAGCCAGCTTTTCAAAGAATGTACTCTCAGATCCATCCATGTTCCTTAGGGGTGGAATGAAAATCATGAAGGTCTCCTACTTTTTGAAAACTTTATAAATCCTTTCAAAGGAGTAATGTGGCACCCAATTGTTATCAACACCTCTTGCACTCCTTGACCAACACTCAGGCTTTGCTTACTCCTGCTTGCGACACTCAGTTGCTGCTTCCTCTGATTCATGCAGGGACTGCTGATCTCCCTCATATCTGTCCACTCACCTGGCTGACACTTGGGGCTTGCTTCTTTTCCAAAGTTTGGGCCTCTTCCACTCCCCAAAAGCCTCCCTCAATTGTTTATCCATTTACTCACTTGTTTCCTGTTTCCTACCTGCACCCAGATACTCAGGTTGCCTTGAATGAGTATGTATCTCTCTGATTATTCACTGTTCTGGCCCCTTGGAACTCTGTTGCATGTGACCCCAAGCTGGCCATTATAACTCCTCCAGTTAATCCAATCGTAGATTCCCTCCCTTCTACCCTTGCTGCTCCTCCAGTTACATAATCCTGTGTCTTGAGGAGCAGCAAGAGTGAGAGAGAGGAAACTTCTGGTTTTGAACTTGAAGAATTGCAAATTGTGAGAAGGACAGTGGAACTTCAAAAATACTCTGACAGTTTAGCAGAGTAGGCTGATGGGTGGCTGATGAGGTTTAGTACAGAGAAGTATGAGGTAATGCACTTTGGTAGAAAGAAAGTTGCAAGACAATATAAAGTAGGGGATATAATTCCAAAGGGTGTGCAGAGTAGAGGGACATGATGTATATGTGCACAGATCAATGAGAATAGCAGGACAGATGGAGAGAGCAGTTAATGAAGCATAGAATGTCTTGGCTTTTCTAATAGGGGGAAGAATATAAAAGCCAGGAGGTAATTAACGTGTTGTATAAGACAATTGTTCGAACCGAAGTATTGTATACATGGGTAAGTGTATGGCTCCAGGAATGAAGAGATTCAGTCATGAGGATAGATTGAAGAAGTTGGAACTGTCTCTTTGGAGAGATGAAAGCTGAAAGAAGACTTGATAGATGTGTTCAGAATCATGAGCATGCTAGATAAGGAGAAATTGTCATTGCTCATAAAAGGAACAAAAATGAGAGGGCATAGATTTAAAGTGATATGCATTAGAATCAAGGATGAAGTGAAGAAAAATTTGCTCAGCAAGTAGTGAAGGTATGGACTGTATGGAACTGTGATAGAGGCATGTTCAATCAAAGCTTTCAAGAGGCATTGGGTCTTTATTTGGATAGAAATAATTTGCAAGGATATGGGGAAAGAAAAAACAGTAGATCAGCACTAGGTCACGATGCTTGTTTGAAGAACCAGTGCAGGCACAGTAGTCAGAATGTCCTCCTTCTGTGCTGTAACAAATATGTGATTCTGTGATTAGAGGAGGTGGAACAGTTTGCCTCAAGGGAACAGATTCAATGATTAAAGGTGCAGCTCCTTACAATTTTTGTCTCTCCCAAATACTGGGATGAATTTTCTCTGTTGGGTTGCCTGTGTGTTAGACCATAATACATAAGATATTGGAGGAAAAATGGGTCATTCAGCCTATCGAGTCTGCTCTGCCATTTGATCCTGGCTGATATTCTCCTGACTTCTTCCATAATCTTTGAGCCTCCTTTTAATCAAGAACCCATCTATCTCTGTCTTAAATACATTCAATGGCTTGGTCTTCACAGCTGTCTGCAACAATGAGCTTCACAGAGTCACCCTCCACCTGAGAAATTCCTCCTCATCTCAGTTCCAAATGGTAGTCCCTTTACCCTGAGGCTATGCCCACAATTCCTAGTCTCTCCTTCTAGTGGAAGCATCTTCTCCACACCACTCTATCCAGGCATCTCAGTACTCTATAAGTTTCATTCTTCTGAACTCCATCAAGAATAGACCCAGTGTCCTCAACTCTTTTCATATGACAAAGAAAGTTTACAGCCCAGGAACAGGCCTTTCCGCCCTGACAAAACCTTCAAAGTCTGCATGTCCTTCCTTAGATCCAGGCCCAAAATTGCTCACAATGTTCCAAATGCAGTCTGACCAGAGTCTTATACATCCTCAGCAGTACATTTCCGTTGTTGTTTTCTAGCTCTCTCGAAATGAATGTTAACTTTGCATTTGCCTTCCCAACCATCAACTGAATCTGCATGTTAACCTTAAGAGAATCCTGAACTAGGACTCCCAATACCTTTACCATTCAGATTTCTGAAGCCTTTTTCCAATTAAAAAATATCCTGTGCCTCTATTTTGCCGACTAAAGTTCATAACCTTACATGTCTCCATGTCGTACTCCATTAGCCACTTATTTGCCTACTCGCCTAGCATATCCAATTCCTTCTGCAGCCTTTCTACTACCTCAACACTACCTATCTTTGTGTCATCTGCAAACTTAGCAATAATACCCTCAGTTCCTTTGTCCAAATCGTTAGTATATAATGTGAATAGTTATGGTACCAACACTGACCCCTGTGGAATTCCTCTAGTCACTACCTCCATCCTGAAAGAAACCCCAGTATTCCTACTATCTGCCGTCTGCCAGTTAGCCAACCCTCTATCCATGCCAGTACCTTACCCCGAACACCATGGGCTTTTATCTTACTTAGCAGCCTCCTGTGCCGCACTTTTTCAACGGTCTTCTGCAAATCCTATTAGATCACATTCAATGGCTATCCTTTGTCTAATGTACTCATTACCTCCTCAAAGAATTATAACAGATTTGTAAAGCATGACCTCCCCTCGACAAAGCCATGCTAATTCCACCCTCTTTTACCATGCACTTCCAAGTACTCCGCAATCTCATCCTTAACAATAGACTCTAAAATGTTATCAAGAACCGAGGTCAGGCTAACCGGCCCATAGTTTCCTGCCTTCTGCCTCATTCCCTTTGTAAACAAGGCTGTAACATTAGCCAGTGATTGATGTGGGAACTTTTGGGGCATATTTGACTAGCATCCCTGTGTAATTTGAGTTCAAGAGTCCTGTTTCAAAATGACAAAGTTCTTTTCTCTGCCTTTGAAACCTATTACCTCAGGGATAATTTCTTGGGCTAGCTATAGCTGTCTGCTCTATCTGTCCTTGTCTGTGCAGCATATATATCCACTGTAGTCCTTCAATTATACCTCTCCTGACATTTCAACTGTTGTTAATCAGCTCTTCATGAGCTCTTCAAGTGTTTAACTAGTTTTAATTGGGGGTGGGGTGTGATTACAATCCTGCCTTCCACCCACTCTAGTGAATATACCTGGAACTAGGAATAGCATGACAAAACTGGCTTTGGAATTTATGTTGAAGACTTTCCTGACAAACTTGCAGCTGCAATACACCCTAACTACATAACAGGAGATTGTGGATTGAATGCTCACTTTTGAATTTGAGGACATTATCCAGGTTGACACCCCAATGCAATGTTAAGGAAGTGCTGCTTGGAAGTACAATAATAATACTTAAGCCAATAGAAAATGATAAGAGATTCGACTGCAGTGCAAAGACTCAAACTTATCTGAATGCTCACGTCTTTTGATGATATGGGGAGAACTTATCCAATGCTGAGCCTACCTTTAAAGTTAAATTTACATTGGGATTCCTAAACGTTTCATACTGTCATTCTCAGCAGTTGAAAAGAGAACCATCACCATTTGCTATAGATAAAAGATGGCACCACCCCCCACCTTTTCCTCCGTTACATCGATGACTGTATCAGCGCTGTCTTGTGCTCCCACAAGGAGGTTGAACAGTTCATCCACTTTACCAACACCTTCCACCCCGACCTCAAATTTACCTGGACCGTCTCAGACTCCTCCCTCCCCTTCCTGGACCTCTCCATTTCTATCTCGGACGACAGAATCATCACGGACATTTACTATAAACCGACTGACTCCCACAGCTACCTAAACTACATCTCCTCCCACCCTGCCCCCTGTAAAAACGCTATCCCATGTTCCCAATCCTTCATCTCCGCCGCATCTGCTCCCAGGAGGACCAGTTCCAATACCGAACAACCCAGATGGCCCAGATGGCCTCCTTCTTCAAAGACCGCAATTTCCCCCCAGACGTGATCGACGATGCTCTTCACCACATCTCCTCCACTTCCCACTCCTCGCCCTTAAGCCCCGCCCCTCCAATCGCCAACAGGACAGAACCCCACTGGTCCTCATCTACCAACCCACCAACCTCCATATACATCATATCATCCGTCGTCATTTCCGCCACCTCCAAACGGACCCCACCACCAGGGATATATTTCCCTCCCCTCCCCTATCAGCATTCTGAAAAG
>NC_057722.1:35094791-35101293 GCF_004010195.1 Chiloscyllium plagiosum | reverse complement strand
TCTGGCCTATCACCCTCACCTTAACCTCCTTCCACCTATTGCATTTCCAATGCCCCTCCCCCAAGTCCCTCCTCCCTACCTTTTATCTTAGCCTGCTTGGCACACTCTCCTCATTCCTGAAGAAGGGCTCATGCCCGAAACGTCGATTCTGCTGCTCCTTGGATGCTGCCTGACCTGCTGTGCTTTTCCAGCAACACATTTTCAGGTCTGATCTCCAGAATCTGCAGTCCTCACTTTCTCCTATAGATAAAAGATATTGTGCCCATATAATTTGATCTGGAAACTAAACTATAAATGAAACAAACTTAATGAAAACAAATTGTTAACAAACACAAATCTGCTCGATATTTAGCTTTCTATACAGACTTAAAAGTGTTGCATGTGTTTCTCAACTTTGCATCTGGAAATTGAATGTTTCTTGGATGCTTAAAAAGGAATATTAAGACTGTAATAATTTATAGATAATAAATGTTTCTTGAGGCCACTACTTTCAAACATTCCTACCTAGTTCCACCACAGCTACACCCCAAGCTGATCTTGAGAACAATGCGAGACCTTGACTCCAGTCATGGCAGTTTGTGGTTTCAACTGCAGAGATATGTGTATCGTAGAAAATGAGGATGGTATAGACTGCAAAGTCAGTGATAGTGGCCTGTTCAACTTCTTGTAAATAGAACATAGGATTGAACCAAAAATGATTTTTCTTTCACACGAGAAGCCGCGAAAATAGCAAAGAAGGATACATAACAGTATAATATTGGCAAAACTTCTTTACATTGTTTGTCCAGTTTTCAGATTCTGTAAAACCTTAGCACTGTAACCTTTTAAATATGTTTGCATGTAACTGTTAAAATGCTGCATGAGATTCTATCTTGCCCTATTTGTCTTCAATCAAATTAGAGGTGATACATGCATTTTGAATATCCTGGTTACATGCAAATAACATTCTACAGTCTCACTGTTTGCTTACACTCTCAGTTCTGACAGCATATTAATCTTGCAGCTTCCTAAGACTTAGAATGTCATTGAATATTGTTAGTATTGGAGCATGTTTGAGTATTTTTAATAAGTTTATGCATGACAAGTGTACAGAAATATTTTGTACTGTCTAATAATCTGCCTCAGAGCTGTGAAAAGTTAAACATAATTTCACACGTATTTGTTCCCTTTCAGTGTACATATGCACTACAACCAGCAGAAGTAGTGCTCTGAATTATCTTGGCTAGCAGACATGGAGCATGTGAGAGATAGGATGTGAGGGGCAGCAGCACCACTTAGTGTTGAGATAGCGTTGAAATGTATGGTAACTGAAATAGTTTATAAACATTTCTAGATATTTCAAAAATTCTGCAAATATCATTTTTCATAACTGGTGTCAGTTGAGTTTTGGTAATTAACCTGAAACTTTGTTTCACTCTTAACAGAGGCTGCTCGATCTGCTACGTGTTTCTAATACTTTTTGTTTTTATCCCACGTATGATATGCCCATGTGTTAGGATTGGCCCTGATATTTATTTACAAAGAGGAAAGGAGAGTTTGGGGCAGCACTTGAAAAACCCAATAATATCAGTGACAGCAGGAGCTCACTATGTTTTCTTTTCTTTCATTTGTAAACTGCTAGATGCCCCAAATAACTGACTGATCAGCTGTTGGGCAGGAAAACAAGCGGCAAGAAGTTACCCCTGGGAAAGGAATGGGAGAGAGGAAGTAAGAAATTCAAGCTTGCTTTTAAAGGAGTGCAACAAAGATTTACAGACCGATTCCTGTCATGTGGGCTGGACATACAGGGAGAGATAGGAACAGTTAGGACTACATTCACTGGAGTTTAGAAAAATAGGGGTAAGTCTCAAAGTATACAATTCTAAATGCAAGAACGTTGTACTCGATAGCCAGGAGGTCCAGAGCGAGGGGACACAGTGAAATGATGAGGGTAGGCATTTTAGGACAGAGATGAGGAGAAATTTCTTCACCCAGAGTGTGGTGAGCCTGTGGAATTCTCTGCCAAATTAAGTGGTTGAGACTAAAACATTGAATGTTTTCAAGAAGGAGATAAATATATTTCTTAGGGCTAAAGGAATCGTAGACATGGGGAGAATGCAGGTACAGAGTGCTGAATTGGATGATCCCCCATGAGCATACTAAACAGCAGAGCAGGCTTGAAGGTCCAAAGAGCCTAGCCTACTCCTGGTTCTATATGCTTGTTTCTATGTCAGTAAACTGCTTGCATTACTAACTGACCACCCTTAGATGAAAGGAGATCAGGTTGACTTGAATCACTGTGTTGTACTTTATTGTTGTACTAGGTAATGGATATGAAAGGCTTTACCATAGCTAAGCCTAAGCTCTGTCTATTCTGATATAGACTATAGCCACTGAGTTGGAGTTCTGGCCATTGCAGTTAGACAACTACAATTCGATTCTGGCAGTCTCCTGATGCACGCACAAGTGTCTTAACTACCACTTCTTAGCAATAGCTAATACATCTAAGAGTTAGTAAATCCCATATATAGTACATATATGTGATAAACTACACCTTGTTATCTAAAACGAAAGTCTCTTCTGTTGATGCATATGCTTGGTTCATCCTCCATCACAGATTACTGAACAGCCTCTTAGAGTGGCACAAGAAGGAGAATTGGTGACATTTTGAGGACTTGAGTACAGGAATAGAGATGGCTTGTTGCGATTATAGAGTGTTGGTGAGACCTCACCTCGAGTATTGTCTACAGTTTTGGTACCCTTATCTAAGGAAGGATACGCTTGCCATTGAGGGAGTGCAATGGAGTTTTAACAGATTAATCCTTAGGATGGTGGGATTCTTTAGCGATGAGAAATTGTGGCGACAGCTTCTGTATGTCCTGGAGTATTGAAGAATGAGGGGTGACCTCATTAATACTTACAAAACACTTATATGGTGTGATAGTGAATATGGATCAGATGCTTCTGTGACTGATGAGTCTAAAACCAGGGAACATAATCTCAGGATAATAGGCAGGCTCTTTAAAACTGAGATGAGGAGAAATTTCTTTACGTAGAAAGGATTAGAAAATTCAGAGGACCATGGAAGCATATTAATCATTTATAGATTTATGGAGACTGATGACATCAAGGATGTAGTGATTGCAACAAGGTCACCCAGGTGCATATCACAGAATATGAGTTTCCTGATTGGGGCTGTTAACCTCCCCAATCAGGGAGACCTGACTGACAGATATAAAGTGTGTCAGGGGTTCTGTTCACTTCTAGGAGCCATCTCTGAGCTAGCTGGGTCAGTATCATGTTCTATGCATATGTAATTAAAGGGTGACTTGGTGATGGGATACTGACCTTCATGGAGTTATTTCAAAGGGAAATGAAGATAGTGTAGGGAATGGCATTAATGTAGATTATTAGCTATTAACTAGTTGAATGATGGAAGAGACTCGACATGCTGAATGACCTACTTTTGTTCCTCTGTTCTTGGTATTCTACCCCAATCAAAAGCCAGCAATGGTTGGTACCCAAATATCACATTTTGTAACGCAGTCCCCTAATCTGTACTAGAAGTCTGGCAAATTGAGATTTAGTGCATAAGAAGCGAAGTAGGGACCTACTATAATGAAATTAAAAATATATTTGCTTTTCAGAAATACTTGGATTGCAAGAAGGTCTTAAGAAATCCAGTCAAGAGGTAGAATTCCTTCAACAGCAAGCAAGAGATCTACAGCTTTCTTCAGACACGATTGCACTACAAATTGATCAAATTCATGGTTTGGAACAGAAAGAAGCTGAACTCCAAATCAAATGTTGTAAATCAGAGAAACAGGTATTTGGTAAGTGAGACTTTTGCTGAAGTACATTGGTTCATTGATATAAACTGTGACTGCCTTAAAATTCTGCATGCCTAAACCAAAGCCCCAGCATGCTGAGGTCATAGTGACCAACAATCATTTTATGTACATAAAGAATTGCAACCAAATTTACTGTCCAAGAAAGTCAAAAAGGTATTAAAACAGTGGTATCTTCTCAATTACAAGACCACTAATTAAAATACTGTAGAGATTCAAATTTTAAAGTTTTACATATCTTAGCTGATGGTGTATAAAAATAGCACATGTTTATATACTTGTTCATACTTTTTATTCATTCATGGGATGTAAGCATTGCTGCCTTGGCTAGAATGTGTTGCCCATCCTTCATTGACTTTAGGCTGAGTGGCTTGCTGGGCCATTTCAAATGGCAGTTAAGGGTTAACCACATTGCTGTGAGTCTGGAATCATATGTAAGCCAGAACAGCTAAGAATTACCAAAGGAAATTAGAGAACCAGGCGTTTTTTTTCTCATTAATAACAATGGTTATATGGCCATATTAGACTGTCTATTAATTCCAATTTTTTTTTTATTTTTAATTAATATTTTACCTTCAGTTGGATGATGAAATTCCATCCATGGTTAGATTCAAACTCATGTCTCCAGAATAATAGGGACTCTGGATTATTGGTTTAGTGACATTACCATAATGCTGCAGCCTCCTCTAAATATGGTTTGTCATCATGATCCCAAATGATGAAATTGTGTTAATGGGCAACACCACTGCTAGGCGGAGTATTGCAGTCTACATGTGTGAAAGATGGGAGTGATGTGCCTGACTGAATGTGACAAAACTAACTTTTTTGCATCGATATTTATTTCAAGCCAGAAACAAGTAACTGACCATAACAATTTAATATATTAAATTCTAAACTAGTTGCAAGATCCAGAAACACATAGCAACAATTATAATCTGTCAGTACATATTTTGCAAATCAACATTCTGGTGACTGCTAAATAGATTGTTCTTGATACAGGTACATTGTGACATTCATAATTATGCAGTATTCTTTTCATTGAAACCAAGATCTATTCTGCCAAATAAATTTTACAAACTGAGAACATTGAGGATAGGAGTTGGGAGGTCATGTTGCAGCTGTACAGGACATTGGTTAGGCCACTTTTGGAATATTGCATGCAATTCTGCTCTCCCTCCTGTCGGAAGGATGTTGTGAAACTTGAAAGGGTTCAGAGAAGAATTACAAGGATGTTGCCAGGGATGGAGAATATGAACTATAGGGAGAGGCTGAATAGGGTTGGGCTGTTTTCCCTGGAGCATCGGAGGCTTAGGGGTAACCTTATAGAGGTTTATAAAAGAGGGGCATGGATAGGATAAATAGACAAAGTTTTTTTACCTGGGTTTGGGGGGAGTCCAGAACTAGAGGGCATAGGTTTAAAGTGAGACAGGAAAGGTATAAAAGAGACCTAAGGGGCAACTGTTTCATGCAGAGGATGGTGCGTGTATAGAACGAGCTACCAGAGGAAGTGGTGGAGGCTGGTACAATTACAGCATTTAAAAGGTACCTGAATGGGTATATGAATAGGAATGGTTTAGAGGAATACAGGCTAAGTGCCAGCAAATGGGATTAGATTAGGTTAAGATATCTGGTAAACATGGATGAATTGCACTGAAGGGTTTATTTCCGTGCTGTACATCTCTATGACTCTATGACTATAATTGCTGCTGAATTGTCACAGATCTCATGAGTACAGTCGGTTCTGCTGTGATGTACGATTCTTCAACGCGAATTGACTATAACGCAATTGAAGAATTTAGACCATTATATGCAGAATGTGAACTTTCCTTACTGTACTGATGATTCTGGTCCCATTGGTTTAAATGGTGCTGCTATTACACATTTTTCTTATACTGCGGGATCGCACAAGAACAGAACTATTGCATTATATCAGTACAGACTGCTGTTTAAAATTTGATATAATGCTAGCAACTGCACATGCCCAGATGGCTCTCAGAGGCCATTTTTACACTAGGTATATTCACTCCATTTTCCAAAATACATTGAAATAGTGTGGAGTTGTAAGATCTATAATTATTCTATGTATGGATCTTGGGAAATGGTTTTGCAAGTCCATCAGTTTGGCTGGTATTGTGAAATTGATTTACTTCGAAGCAAGTCATGGCAATAATAAAAACTGGAACCCTCCAACCACAAGGGATGAACTCAGATTTCTCCAGTTTCCTCATTTCCCCTCCCCCCACCTTGTCTCAGTCAAATCCCTCGAACTCAGCACCGCCTTCTAACCTGCAATCTTCTTCCTGACCTCTCCGCCCCCACCCCACTCCGGCCTGTCACCCTCACCTTGACCTCCCTCCACCTATCGCAATTCCAACGCCCCTCCCCCAAGTTCCTCCTCCCTACCTTTTATCTTAGCCTGCTGGACACACCTCCCCCCTTACTTCCCTCCAAGGCCGCAAGGGACACTTCCATATCCGCCAGAAATTCACCTGCACCTCCACACACATCATCTATTGCATCCGCTGCACCCGATGTGGCCACCTCTATATTGGGGAGACAGGCCGCCTACTTGCGGAACGTTTCAGAGAACACCTCTGGGACACCCAGACCAACCAACCCAACCACCCCGTAGCCCAACACTTTAACTCCCCCTCCCACTCCACCAAGGACATACA
>NC_057722.1:35084679-35094738 GCF_004010195.1 Chiloscyllium plagiosum | reverse complement strand
TCCCCCAAGTCCCTCCTCCCTACCTTTTATCTTAGCCTGCTTGGCACACTTTCCTCATTCCTGAAGAAGGGCTTATGCCCGAAACGTCGATTCTCCTGTTCCTTGGATGCTGCCTGACCTGCTGCGCTTTTCCAGCAACACATTTTCAGCTCTGATCTCCAGCATCTGCAGTCCTCACTTTCTCCAATAATAAAAACTGCCTAACACTGTACTAGTGCTTCTGGCCCTGGAACTAATTCAGTTATTCTGTCTGCACAGCTGTTTGGCATTTAGACCAAATATGTCATATGCAAAATATTATTGAAATCCTCAGTCAGACCAGGGCAACTTGCCCTGCTACTAGGATCCAGTTCAGAGTTTGCAAATAAGACTTTGATCAAGTACTGGTTTTCAGGTCAAGGCCAATATCGCCCTAGTAACAAGTTTATATGTTTACATATTACCAAGACTGGTTGTATTATTTGATAACCCACAAGATGTTCTGGCTGCTCATTTCAAAGTAGCAAAATATTTTCAAAGCAGAATAGACAAAAGTGTAAAATAAAATTGCTATACATACATTGCAAATACAGTTATTTGTGTATTTTTTCTTGGAACCAGAAAATATATTTTTGAAATGTTTTATGCTGGAAATAGCAGGGCAGTGGTCACAATCTTACACTCTCCCTTAGATATGGGAATAATGCCAGAGGATTAAAGGGTTAAAAAGGTTGCATCCCTATTTGTAAAAGGTAGGGTGATAAACCTAGCCTTGAATTTTTGTGAAATTGACAGTCTCCAAAATTGTGACAGTGTCCTGATCCTGGAGTTCCACCTCTGAATCTGTCACTCACAGTTCTCATTGGAGAGAAGAGAACAGGAATGGGCTTCAATTTCCACATCAACGGTATACAGAAGCAGCTGCGAATGTAAAAACACAGGCACCTTCCCTCCTACAATATATTTCTGATCCTGGTTTTTGGAATACAACTTGTGGACCTAACATTTTTAGAAGATCACAACATACCTAAATTTGTTGGAGAGGTAGGGTACATTCTTGGAGAGGTAAGGAATTCATTTAGGTATATCTGGGGACCACCTTTTAAAAAGGCCATATTCTCTTTGGGAGAGGTAACATGCCTTTTGATGGTAGTCAAGTGCCCTTTAAGTCTGTTAAAAGTAGATTAGAATTTGCATAAACAGTGTATAAACACAATGGTTAGAAATATCGAGAATACAATTGAAAAAGAAGTATCACCAGTTATGTAGACACACAGATATTAAAACATTTAAAAATAAAGATTCATAT
Organism: Chiloscyllium plagiosum; assembly: GCF_004010195.1. Classification (NCBI taxonomy): domain Eukaryota; kingdom Metazoa; phylum Chordata; class Chondrichthyes; order Orectolobiformes; family Hemiscylliidae; genus Chiloscyllium; species Chiloscyllium plagiosum. Next base: position 35,093,450 of record NC_057722.1, on the reverse strand, counting down.
AGAGTTAACCATGAAAGACTCCTTCACACCTAGCAGGAAGAGAAATATCTAAAAAGAATAACATGAGGCAACACATGTAAATGCTACTAACTAAATTAGAGCTCAGAACAGACAACAATAACATGTAAACAATAGTTTAATTACCAAAAAACAGAGGCCTGGAGAGATACATGGCAATATCACAATTGGGTGTGAAACGAAAAAGTTAATTGCAGAAGAAATATTGGGACCATCTAGCTGATAAAAATGCTTATCACATGAATGCTATTAGAAATCAGGATAAAACCTTGCTCATGAAGACAAAGAAATGAAACATTTAACAAAGATTTATTTCCAGGGATTTATTAACAACCAGGGAGCACCGAAAGAAATATGAACCATCACAAACAAATTATCTAGATAAAGCTCCCAGCTTTATGAAAGAAGCTTCACCAAATAATTAAAGAACGATAAAGCTTTGCATGAAAATAGGCGGAACCTATACAGTAGGAGTCAAAATAATATTAAAAACAACCCTTCCACTGAAATTTAACTAGTATTAGAAACCATCAGATAGTACTTTTCAAAAGGTATTTTTTCTCACAAGATAAAGATTCCTTGCTCATTCGGGGCTTTAAGGTAAAATGGTGCTTCAAATCCTGTTCTTAGATATTGTTAGATATTCTATTTGATACTGTTACATGTTATATTCTTAGCTATTCTTAGTTATTGTTAAAGTTTTGTGATATTTTTGAGTCATTATAAAATTGATCAAACTGAATTCTATTAAATTTGTTATCACATCTTTTCATGGTTTTAGCATAATCCTGTTGTTTACTTAAACATTTAACCTGCGCCCACACCTCCTCCCTCACCTCCATCCAAGGCCCCAAAGGAGCCTTCCACATCCATCAAAGTTTTACCTGCACATCCATCAATGTCATTTATTGCATCCGTTGCTCCCGATGCGGTCTACTCTACATTGGGGAGACTGGATGCCTCCTAGCAGAGCACTTTAGGGAACATCTCCGGGACCCCTGTACCAATCAACCACACTGCCCTGTGGCCCAACATTTCAACTCCCCCTCCCACTGTGCTGACGATATGCAGGTCTTGGGCCTCCTCCACCGCCGCTCCCTCACCATCCGATGCCTGGAGGAAGAACGCCTTATCTTCCGCCTTGATCCCCACCCCCATTCACCTATTGTACTCTATGCTACTTTCTCCCCCACCCCCACCCCCCTCTCATTTATCTCTGCACTCTACAGGCACCCTGCCTCTATTCCTGATGAAGGGCTTTTGCCCAAAACATTGATTTTCCTGCTCCTGGGATGCTGCCTGACATGCTGTGCTTTTCCAGCACCACTCTAATCTAGACTTTGGTTTCCAGCGTCTGCAGTCCTTGTTTTTACTTAAACTGATAAATTTCTGATAATGATATTGTAAAACTAGTAAATCATTTCATTTACATTCTTCTGTTACAACTGAAATTAACTCTAATCACAGAGTAAAATATCTGGAAATTTTATAATAGAGCTAGGGCTTATTAAAGCATAAGCCATTCATCAAGAATGAGGCTTGTGGGCGAAGGGGCTGGGGGATAAATGGGAGGGAGGTGGGGCTAGGAAGAAGATAGCTAGGAATGCGATAAGTCTGAAGAGCTTCAGGGGCGAGGAGATGACCTGGGGGGTGCAGTGAGAGAGAGACTCACTGAGATCCTTCTAGAAGGAGGAGGAGAACTTCTTCAAGGTAGACTGAGGAAGGGGCTTCACAGTAAGGTTATAATCAACTAGGAGAAAGTGAGGACTGCAGATGCTGGAGATCAGACTCGTAGAGTGTGGTGCTGGAAAAGCACAGCTGGTCAGGCAGCATCTGAGGAGCAGGAGAATTAACATTTTAGACATAATCCCTTCATCAGGAATGAGGCTTGTGGGCCAAGGGGGCTGAGAGATAAATGGGAGGGGGGTAGGGCCCCCTCCCATTTATCTCACAGCCCCAGCCCCGCCCCCCTCCTATTTATCTCTCAGCTCCCTTGGCCCACAAGCCTCATTCCTGATGAAGGACTTATGCCTGAAACATCGATTCTCCTGCTCCTTGGTTGCTGCCTGACCAGCTGTGCTTTTCCAGCACCACATTCTTCCTCACTTTTTCCTAGGGCTTATTAAATTAAGCAGGCTATTTGGAAGATGGTGACAGTCTTGGGCAGCTTTGTCTCCTATGGGTTGGTTCTTCGAATCTTATGAACTCAAAACTTTAAATGTTGTGAAATTAACTTGCTTTACCTCAGCAGATACAAACTTGTAGCTAAGTTGGGCAGTTGGGCAGGAAGGTCTGAGGGGACACATAATAAATTTATTGACAAATGGAATTTATTGATACAAGATTGGCCATGTGACAGAAAATAAAAGTAAGCAATTGGTTTTTAGACTGGAAGGAAGCTTACATTTGTTTCTCCCCACCACATGTTGGTGTTAAGCCTGTTGCATGTTTTACTATGTGTCCAAGGTGAAGAACTGTTGAAAGAAAAAAAATGAACATTGCTTGGACCATAGGATCTTGGAAGGTGGGGACAGGGAGTTGAAGGTGATAAGAGGAAAGATGTACTGGCAAAATTGTGGTGTGCATACTCAAAGAGAAACAAAGAAAAAAAGATGGGACTCCCAACAACATACATCTCTACACTATTATGGTCATCAGAATTTATCACTGCTGGCCCCCTAACCTCTGAATCCCCAAGTCCTCTGGACTCCCAGGTCCTCTGGTGCAATTTACTTTATTTCATATGAAGTGGCCACCTTGCACCTCCTTTTCCTCACATTATCCTGTGTTGTGCACATCCCTCACCCTTGTATTGCATTGTGCTATCCCTTCTGTTTAGATCTTGTAATTTCCTTTCCCTATCTTTACATATGAATTATGCTTTCCTCTCTTTGTCTTCCTCCACATCAGCACCTTTTGCAAAAATGGCAGCAATTTTGCAAGGCTTGATGTTGCAGGAGCTGATGTCACCAGACGAGAGGAGTCTTGCACATCATAAGACAACTCAAAAGCTGGTATTTAGTCTCCAATGCCATTATCATTTTGTTATCTACTGATGATCTGGACTTGTGCCTAGATGGCATAATTTTGAAGTTTGAAATTGGAGAAAAGTATGAAAATGTGAGTTTTGCAAAGAAGAATGGAAGTAAAACAAAATGGACTAAATACTTCAATTTTAAATGCAGTACAAGAACTGGGAGACCTGAAGGCTCACATAAACAAGTCTTTGAATGCGGCAGGACAAGTTGAGGATGTTAAAAATATGTGACAAACTCTTGGCTTTATCAATATAGGCATAGACAGTGATGACCACAGCAAGTTGGTTTGAGGATGGGTAAATGATTCTAACAATGTGCAATTATGGAGTCAAGCATCGGGAGCATGGAAGGATCTGGGCATGGAGATGCCAACTTGTGGGAATGGAATCAGAACGTTTGGTTGGAAAAGGCCAGAATGCTTATCCCAGCTAAGAAATAGTCCTGGAAAGGCACTTAGTTGTTCCGCCCAAATCTTCTTTTGCCTCCCTTCAGCTACTGAACTTTCTAAGACTGGAAACCTGATGGGCCAGGGATAATTTTGAAACTCAAATAAAATTTGACTCTTTGAAATATTCTAATGATCTCCAGAAAGCAGTTTTGTTGATATACTTTGGATTGAAGTCTTGTTTCCAATTTTACCATTTTTATCCCTGATCAGTCTTCCCTTCATCATGTTGTCATTTGTGAATTCATTTTACCCGTGAAGTACAAGAACAAGGAAGTTGCGCTAAATGTTTCTTAATTATTTATCAGGCATCAACTGACATATTTTGTTTAATTTTGGGCATCACACCTAAGGAAGAATATCTAAACCTTGGCAATGGTGCAGAGAAAATTTACCAAAATGATACCAGATATGAGGGACTTCAATTATGTTCCAAAGTAGAGAAGCTTAAATTGTTCTCCCTACAGCAGAGAAAGTTAAAATGAGGTTTAATAGAGTATTCAAAATCTTGAGGGAATTTGAGAGAAAAGCTATGAAAATCTGTACCCATGCATAAGTGGGCTGGTGACCAGAGGTCACAGATTTAAAATATTTGATATAACAATTAAGGGAATATGAGATTTGTTTTAAAGTATCTCATGGTTGTTTTCTGGAATGTACTACACGTAGGGGAAAGATTACTTGAAATGGAAACATTTGCAAGGCTGTGGGAAGGGATGAGGGGAGTGCGACTAACTGAACAGTTCCATTAAAGAACTGGCTGAACCATTTCTTATTATTTCATGTTGATACTGTTTTACTGATGTGTTACCTTGAAATTTAATTCCCCTCTAGGATATAATAGGGCAGAAAGTTCAGAAGCATCTGTCACTTCCCAGACTCATACCAGATGTGAAGAGTCCAGGACAGTCTTTAAGCCTGGAGGTCAATTGAGACCCTTAGGTGACCATTTTAAAGGCCACTTAAGGGCACCAACCAACTCTCACTGGCACTAAACCAGCAGTTACAGGGGACATGCCATGTGGACAAGCTGCCAAGTAAACCCTGATGGACATACCAACAGTTTGAGGGGTTGAGAGCAATTTTCCTGCTGAGGCACTCAGTGTGCGCTAAAGGGATCCACCATCAGCAGGGGCTAAATCTGTGAAAAGATCTTCTCCTGTCCTTTATATTAACATCATTCCTCCCCTTTCTGTCTAAATGACTCCAGTGAGCCTACCCACAAAGCTGTGTTTCTAAGACTCAAGTGACAATCCTTCTATGAGGCTGACGTTAGTACTAGCAGAGACCATCGCAACCATTGGGTGCTGCTAATACTGAAATGCTGTTGGCCTCTGATTGGAAGCAATCTGCTCATACATACTGTTTCTATTCATAGGGGGATTGAAACAAATTTCATACTGAATGTCAATCAAACTGTGTGTTCTGGAGTCTATTGGAGAATGCCTAGTTATACAACCAAAGTAGCGGGGAGGTCGCAAAAATATATTTTTAAAAATACATTTCCTCAAAGTACAAGGTGGCCTTGATAAGATGGGCCAGTGGGCCGAGGAGGGGCCGATGCAGTTTAATTTGAATAAACTTGAGGTGCTGGATTTTCGAAAGGCAAATCAGGGCAGGACTTATACACTTGATGGTAAGGTCCTGGGGAATGTTGCTGAACAAAGAGATCTTGGAGTATAGGATAATTATTCCTTAAAAATGGAGTTACAGGTAGACAAGGCAGTGAAGAAGGCATTTGATATGCTTGCCATTATTGGTTAGTGCATTGAATATAGGAGTTTTGACGTCATATTGCGGTTATACAGGATATTAGTTAGGGCACTTCTGGAATACTGTGTTCAATTCTGGTCTCCCTGCCATAGGAAGGATGTTGTGAAACTTGAAAGGGTTCAGAAATGATTTATAAGGATGTTGCCAGGTTTGGAGGGTTTGAACTAAAAGGAGAGGCTAAATAGACAGGGGCTATTTGCCCTGGAGCATCAGAAGCTAAGGGGTGATTTTATAGTGGTTTATAAAATCGTGAGGGGCATGGATAGGGTGAATATACAAGGTGTTTTCCCTGGGATGGGGAGTCCAGAACTAGAGGGCATAGATTTAAGGTGAGAGGGGAAAGATTTAAAAGGGACCTAAGGGGCAACTTTTTCACACAGAGGGTGGGGCTTGTATGGAATAAGCTGCCAGAGGAAGTATTGGAGGCTGGTACAGTTACAACTTTAAAAGGCAGCTGGACGGGTATATGAATAGGAAGGATTTAGAGCGATTTGGGCCAAATGCTGGTAAATGGGACGAAATTAATTTAGGATATCTGGTCAGCATGGACGAGTTAGACTGAATGGTCTGTTTCCATGCAGTACAGCTCTATGATTCTGTGACTATACAGCTTTAAGATGTGAACTGGAAATGCAGAGTTAAACACGTGAAGGATATGAGAGTGTTTGAACTCTGCTTATATCCTTCTAGTTGTATTAATAATGGTGTTAAAATTGCCATTTATTGATCCTAACAGATCTTGAAAACCAGCTTATGACTCAGCAGCTTAATTTCCAAAAGGTTACAGAAGAATTGGAACACTGCAAGGAGTTGTTACTGTGAGTAAACAACTTGCATCTTAAATAGGATAGCCATGCATTTATTAAGATGTTTATGGATAACATTATCTTCTAATCAACTAATAATAATGTGGAATTTGTATATCTACCTCTAGCAAGCATAGATTTTATGTTTCAGCAAACAGAAGTTTGAGAAAAGGTATGGTTTAGGTTTCTTCTTTGCAATTAATAGAGCCAGACACACTGGACTGAATCTTATGATATTTTGTCATGTGGAGTTTAGTGGAGTGATTCTCATCATGAGACCAAGTAATTTTTCTTGCCATATGCAGTAATAAGCATTTCAGCCCTTCAGGCAATGAACACATCCAATTTCTGCAACATTTTACCATGTGCTGTTTTTGGAACAACTCACAATCACTGGAGATCGCATATTTAAAAGGCCAAAGTGTACCCAGGCAAACACTGGCAGTTTGAAATTCTTTTTCCCCCAGAATCCCCAGTGGAGATCATGCTATATGCTGGTCCAAGATTGTTACCAGGGTTAGAGCAGTCTCAACCACCAGGAGAAATTTCCAGTATTGTAGGAAGGTGGTGAATGTCTTTCTCTACTCCGTCAGCGTATGTAGCACCACCGTCTCTATGATACCTCATACTCGCTCTGTCTCTGCTATTGGACCCATGTCCCACTAAGGCCCATGCTCTAACACTCTTACTAATGTATGCAACATCTTTTCTGTTCACTGTCACCCACCCCAACCTGTAACACCACTTTTGTCTGCCCTTTGCACAGCCTACTCACTAAGGAAGCATCCCACCTGCACCAACCATTTTTATCTTCCGTAATTCTTGCCTTTCTGTCATTGCAGATACAAAACATTCTATAATAGGGCAGAAGGAGTCAACATGAATGGTATGCTGTCACTCATTTGGCTCCTCACCGTTATGAGGAGAGGATCCTGACTCTGATCGTCCTGATCTAGTCTGGTGTTAGAGGCTGCCCTTAACCTATGCTCCTGGGATCTCCAGAGCAAAGGCTGTCCTAACTGACTGGACTGAGTGCTGCTTACAAACATGGCAGGCTTCCTTGCTCTCCTTTGAAAAAATGTTCCAGTAACCACACAACTGAGCACAGTCAAGCAAAATTTCAGTGCTGGTACAATATCATGTAAGCAGACCATGCATCACATGGAATGGTTAATCGATTCAAGCAGCTTATTTCTTTGGATATCCAATACAGTTAGAGGATAGAGTAGACTCAATCAGCCCAGCCATACTCAACCCCAGAGCAATGTCTATTGTTAAATATGATGCTGTGATTGGGCAGAATTTGGTGAACAATTCTGTATGCACTAACAGCGAGATTAACAATAAACACAAAATAATCAGTCTCGCTGATTATTCATCATTGTTCCAAGCAAAATAAATTAATATGCAAAAACCTGTTCACTGCAAACAAAAGAAGGTTCATTCCTTGCGCCTTTCTTGAATTACCCAGTAGTTTTCAGAGCGAACAGTTCTTTCCTAATAGCTTTCTCCAAGTCATTCTTGTGTTTATTCTGAGAAGTACAAACTTCTGAGAAGAATGTAGATGCTAAAGATCTGAAACAAAAACAGAAATTACTGGAGCAATTTAACAGAAATGGCAGCATCAACACTGAAGAGAAAGCACAGTTAACATTTTGAGTGCAGTGCCCTTCTTCAGAAGATGTTTCTCTCGCAATTTCAGTTTTGTTTTAGATGAAAACTGGGTTTAAGGAGTCATCTGAAAGACTGCACCTCTGATAATGCAATACCATTTCAGTCCTGCACTGAATTGTCAGTTCAGAATATGTACTCAATTCCAGGAATGGAACATGACCATAATACCTCCCGATTCATGGCCAGGTTTTACACATTCTATTTAGTCATGTGGCATAAACTCAACCATCATGCTGCCTTAAATTTTGTTATGTGGCACTACAAATGTAAGAGGAATCAATAGCATGATAACACAAGCTATCTGTTATTCTGTATATAAACCACCCATAACCCCACGATTAGATTCCAGGCTGTAACTTCCTGTCAGGGTGAAAGGGAAGGCTGGTAGGTATAGGGAATGCTGGCTGACTAAAGAAATTGAGGGTTTGGTTCAGAAAAAGAAGGAAGCATATGTCAGGTATAGACAAGATAGATCGAGTGATTCCTTAGAAGAGTACAAAGGAAGTAGGAGTATACTTAAGAGGGAAATCAGGAGGGCAAAACGGGGACATGAGATAGCTTTGGCAAATAGAATTAAGGAGAATCCAAAAGGTTTTTACAAATATATTAAGGACAAAGGGTAACGAGGGAGAGAATAGGATCCCTCAAAGATCAGCAAGGCGGCCTTTGTGTGGAGCCACAGAAAATGGGGGAGATACTAAATGAATATTTTGCATCAGTATTTACTGTGGAAAAGGATATGGAAGGTATAGACCTTAGGGAAATAGATGGTGACATCTTGCAAAATGTCCAGATATACAGAGGAGGAAGTGCTAGATGTCTTGAAACGGTTAAAGGTGGATAAATCCCCAGGACCAGATCAGGTGTACCCGAAAACTCTGTGGGAAGTTAGAGAAATGATTGTTGGGCCGCTTGCAGAGATATTTGTATCATCGATAGTCACAGGTGAGGTGCCGGAAGACTGGAGGCTGGCAAACGTGATGCCACTGTTTAAGAAGGGCAGTAAAGACAAGCCAG